>NW_013531688.1:2360395-2445131 GCF_000836235.2 Papilio xuthus
CCTGCTCTCATTAAAGTATTCATTTGATGATAGTTATCTATAGTTTGCTCTGTGGTTTTACATCCGGTAAGTAAATCGTCCATATAGTAATCTTGTAGTGTAATTTGTGCTGCTAAGGGATAATCTGATTGCTCATCTCTTAATAGTTGTTGCAGACACTTCACGGCTAAGTAAGGTGCACAAGATGTTCCAAGGGTAAGTCTCAGTAGTTGGTAATGTTGAAGAGGTTCTTCTGTATTTGATCTCCACAGTATCCTTTGGAAATCTGTGTCTTGCTCGATGACAACTTGACGATACATTTTAAGTAACTCTGCAACGATACAAATTCTATGGTATCTCCATCTCATTAGAATACGACGTAGTTCACTTTGTAGTGTAGGTCCGACGAGAATATTGTCATTTAAAGACACGTCGTTCACTCCTTTGCTCGATGCGTCGAACTCCACTCTTACTTGTGTAGTCTGTTTTTGCTCTTTAATCACTCCTTGGTATGGCAAATAAACGTCGTAAGCATCTCGCAAGTCTCTCTCCTCAGTTGTATCTTCGTAAATTTCTTTGCATTGCATTTTCTCTCTCGTCTTTCTCCTTCTGATACTCTTAGGTTCTCCTTCTGTCTCCCAAAATTGTTTTAAAAGCTCATCTTCCTTTACTTGTATATGCATGCTGATAATATTTCTATTTTCTTGTACTAACTCATTTTTGATTTTTCCAGATAATATCCAGCCCAATTGCGTATTTTGTGCAACTGGTCCAGATGACTTTGAATGTTTCAGAAGACCATACAGTAGAATTTCTCCGTAGACTTCAGCACCCAGAATAATATCAATCCGTCCAGGTGTACTGTAGGTAGGGTCAGCCAAAGGTAAGTTGGTAATCTCTGGCCAATCATGTATAGATGAGTCTCTGGATGGTATAAACGAAGTTAATCTCTTCAACACGAATGCATTGACTTGGATGGAAAACTCAGGATTGTGTAAAGATAAGATCTCAAAAGAAGCCATACTCTTTGTTTGTGTTTGACCTTCTCCGACTCCTGATATAAAACTGTTCACTGAAACTCGCTTTAACTTCAGGACTTGTGTTATGGCTTCTGTTATGAATGATGCTTCAGATCCTTGGTCAATCAAAGCTCGAACGATTTGTATGTGACCCGTAGGTGGTTTGATTTTGACCATAGCTGTGGCCAGTAATACTCTGCTCAGGTGACTCTCATTAGTAAAATGTGCTACAATTTTTCTCTCAGGTTGTTTGCTCCTCTCTCGAACTTCAGTTGAAATATTTTCATGACCTGAAGGTTTCTCTGCAGTTGATCTCTCTTCACGGTTAGATGTTCTCTCATAATGCAGTAGTGTATGATGTCGTCGAGCGCAACGACGACAGCTCGTAGTTGAATAGCAACTCCTCACGCTATGATTAGGTGATAAGCAATTGAAGCACAAATGATTTGATTGCACGTACTCAGTTCTCTTCTCTGGGGTTTGTGCTGCAAATTGCTTACACTGATATAATAAGTGTTGTCCTGAACACATTACACATGTGTACTCTCTCTTCTCCTCTTCCACTGATGAATGAAATAATCTCTGTTTTGTAGTTTGTCTCGTAGTGTTGTTGTATTGTGTTGTGTTAGCTCCTGTACAGTTGTAATGATTTGATGACTCCAACATCTCTAATGTTCTAAATCTCGTCTCGATAAATCTCTTCAACTCCTCCCAGGTAGGTAAAGTATCTGCTTCACCGTCTGAATGTACTCGGCTCACCTCTAACTCCCATAGCTTTCTTGTCTCTGCGTCTACTCTTGTGACTACTAAATAAATTATGATAGCGTTCCATGCACTCGTATCTATTTCCAAATTTTGTAATGATTTCAAACAGGATGATGTTGTATCTAAAAGTTGTTTTAAAGCAGTGGGCGACTCACTCGTTACATTCTTTTGGGAAAATAAACGTTTCATAACTTCATTAGTATTAAAGCGCTTATTGTTGTATCGTCGAACCAGCTGGCTCCACGCCTCGTTATAATTTACATCTGTTGTTGATAGATTTTTAAGTAGAATTTCAGCTTCTCCAGATAAGCAGCTCTTCAGATAATGTAGTTTTTTAGCAGCGGTTAGTGTAGCATTTGTATGAATTAACGACACAAACATATCATAGAAAGTTTGCCAATTTTCGTATCCACAAGAAAATTTTGGCAAATGAATTGTTGGTAATCTCACGTCACTAGATGTCGCCACAATACTAGGTTGGTTATTAGATGCGCTCACACATGAAGTCGGCTGATATAACTGTAGATCATCTTTTAATTTGATTTTGTAGGTCTCGTAAATATCCTCAAACTCTGAATACATATCTTCGGCAAAATAGGTAAGTTTCGATTTCTCAGATTTATCTACAGAGGCAACAATCTCGTTATGAATGCTCAAGAATGACTCACACAGTTTATCTAACGCCTCTATTTTCGTTTCAATATAATTCACAGTAAGCCGATCTTTGGGCGATTTTTTGTAATTAATCTGCGCTTTACTAACCCGCTCAAATAACTCCTCTTGACGTCGCAGACACACTTTTAATGTTTCAGACATTTTTAAATGTTCAATGTTCTCGTAACACAATCACAATATTAATATATTCACTATAGTTCAATTACTGTTTTCCCGGGTTTCGGCACCAAACTTTTGTTCAAAATAAAAGCATCGTTCTCTTCACTTAATGTTTATTATAGAATTATGATGATAACTTAACAAAACATATATACAACACACTACGATTTAACAAATATAATTAGTAAGGACAACACACTATTCTCTGTTCATTGTTACTCACTCGTTTTTACACACTGAAAAAATAACAAAACACACTCGATAAAATAGAGAAATAAAATATCACGGCGCCACTATGTGCCAGTAACTTTGTACTTTTTTAGTGGCGCCCTCTGACGTAATATAATCGAATTCCGCTTAGACATTCGCATTTATAATATTAGTAAGATAGATGTAAAGATCCCTAAAAAAATTACGTATCAAATAAAAATTGCAAGGAATATTTTAACCATTAGCTGTAGATAGAGATTGTCATTGATTTGATAGAAGATTGAAGCGGTCTATCTGTAATTACATCACATTACCTCGTCGTTGGAATTTCTGAGGCGCGTGACCCGAAATCAAATTAAATTATAATCCAAGGTCCGTGGCGACAATTCACGAATTCGATTGGAACTATGACAAGGCTTAAAATATACTTTCTGAATATTATTACTCAAGCTTTCTAAAGGCAAAGAAATTTTAAATTCATAAAAACCAAAATAAAAAATCTTACCTCCTTATAATATTAATAGTATGGATTATCACACTCACACTCGTCTATTGGTTATTTAAGCACCCCCTTGGTGTAGGTTTATCATACAAAATCTACTTAAACAGTTAAAAAAATGAATCATAAAATCCATTAAATTAGTGTAACTTTACAATAACTGAACATATTAATAGAAAAGTATATATGCAAAAGGTTTTCGGGTCGGAATATTTAAAAGCCACAAAAGGTTTGAGCACGTACCATGTATTTTTATATAACATTATATCACTACTTTATGTACTTTCAAAATGTTTCATTTGCATTTAATATCAATAAAATATTATATATTACTTTAAAACACACATCATGAATAAAATATTAAAGACCTTTTACTGTTTAATTTGGACTTTTAGCTATGAAGAATAAGACTATTAAAAACAGTCTCTGCAACGTTGTAACAACACGGTTCACATCTTTGATATTTTTTGTTTGAGATATACCAACGCTGTAGGCACACAAGTAAAGCCTACGCCTATATCTGCGGTCATGCCTACGTACTACATCTACATCTATATTTTCGTGACTACCGCTACGATTGAGTCTACAGTTACCGCTACGCTTATCTGTGTCTAGGGCTACGACAACGACTACGATTATTTCTACATCAACGTCTACATTTACATAATATACTACGGCTACGTCCACCACTACGGCTACGACTTCACCCACGCATACGTCTAAATGACGTCAATTTTCACCACGTCATGTGACGGAATGTAATTTATATTTTATTAATTTAACTAATTGGATTTATAATAAAATGTGGTCCTACGCAAGCCGAGACAAACCCCGCCGCTATTAGAACTAAACTTTAAGTAATTTATTTATTATGTTTAACATTTTAAAGCGAATTCTGCTACCAATATAGATTATCGAGTGTAAACATCGCAGTACGTGCGACATTTATCCGCTGCGACACATTACAGCGTATAGTTTGTGAATATTTAGTGGCGGTCGAAGTGCACTTTAGCCCGACATCGCACAGATTGCCTCCGCATCAGATCTTTAATTGTACTTCGCTCGATGTTTGCCTATCGATATAATTGGTACACAACATCGTTTATGGATTAAAATTTACTTTACTACTTTGTATAAGGTTCAACAAAGTTTTCGCATTACCAACTCTATCCACTTTCGCAATAGAAGCCATATTGGTCCCTCTCTTGCATCAAAACGTCTAAACGGCTCATCATGATCATCATCAAACCTGTATCCCTATGGAGAGTCGGCACAGTATGTACTACTCACCCATACATCTCTATCTAAAAGTCTTAACGGCTCTTTAAAACTAAACATATTGATTTTTAAGCAACTAAATATTACAAATTTTCCATCTTATACAGAGATTTGTAATTACTTACATTTTTATTTAAGCTGCTGCATTTTATTTTCTGAAGTAACGTTATCTTTAACTTAATTATTTTAAAACCGCAATAGATTATGATCTCTGTAATGGTAAGTAAAAGGAATTTACTTTCTTCATAGTGTAAACATAAGTTTTTAAATAATTTATTTTTTTAAGTCTTTCTAAATGTACATAAAATTCGACACTAATACAGAACTGATAGGTAATTTAGAGTTCACAATAATCGTTTTTAATCTCATTAACTCTATTTAACACCATATTTTATCAAAGAATTTTATTAACTTATAATATTAAAGCAATACTCAGAAGAAATATAGCAAAATTTACTAAGTTTTAGAGACACAAATGCTAGCAATATATCGTAGAAAACACTTCAGTTACTCTTGCATAGCATGTTGTAAGCTACATACGAACGCGTGTACTGAAATTAGTAAATAGACTGAAGTTGTGTCGCTACGGGACAGCTTTTGTCATCTATCTTTGTCACGTATTGGCATAGAAGTACAATACATTGCGGAGTTCAATTCAGTCTTAATACAGTACAAATTGTACAAAGAAAGGTTTACTTAAGAGACAATTTTATAGTCTTCTGTTTATTATCTTTTTCATGACGCTTGTGAAATTATTTCGCAACATTCTTATCACAAGTCCTTATGAATTGAATCTTTTTTTTTTATAGGAGGAAAGGGCAAAGGAGCAACGAATCGCTTAACATTATTTGATCCGACGCCCATGGACATCCGCAACGCCAGAGGAACCGCAGATGCGTTGCCGGCCTTTAAGGAAGGTGTACGCTCTTTGAAGGACCCTAAGTCGAAACTGTTTGGAAATACCGCTGAGGAAAGGATATGTATAGTTTGTACTATCTTTGCGAGATCTTGATCTCAGGGGTGGTTGAAAAAGTTGTCGTTGCTACATAACTCCGCTAGTTGGGAAGGAATATTGAGTAGGACAAGTAAGGAATTAAATTAATTTATTAACAAACATTGTAATTTTTTTAATTAAAATGTCACACGTACAATTTTACATTTCATTCCAAAAAGGTAATGCATAGTTTATATACATACTGCGGTACAAAGCGGCGCGTTATAACGCAAATTGCGAATTCGCGTCGCTTTGCGCGTTATCTTCATGGCCGCGTAAGCAAATTGTCCGCGTAAATTGTTCCATATCGTCAGGTACAGCTGCGCAAATAGATTTAACACAACGTTTTACGCGTTTACCTTTATTACTCATGCGGTAACCGTAAACAGTTTACGTTGACCAGTTCAAATTATAGCATTTTAAATGTAAAATATAATTTTACATACTTAGATGAAGGCTTGTCAGTTGACGGGAGGTTTTCCTTTCATAGGAATGTCAACTTTTGTAGCAAACACTACAATTCAATTCGTATTCTTTCTGAGGTATTAGAAATAAAGTCAGTGGCTTTATATATTTGGTATACTTAAATTCGCGATGGTACACCCGATATTTTGACTTTTGCGAAAAATCTTCATTTTATGAAATGAAATTCGAAAGTTTCTATAAATTTTAATAGAATAAGATATTTTGAAATGGAATATTTTAATAATAAATTCCCGACAGCTTACAGCAAGAGGGTTTTCAGAAAAGAAGAATCAGAAATCGCTTAGAGTTTAACAAGATGGATAAATCATAGATTTTAATATTTAATATTTCTTTAAGTATATACATTTATTTATGTTTTAAATTTATAGTGATTTAGATAACAAAAAAAAATAATATCGCTTCTTGAATATTAAAAAAGATTAAGTAGTACATTTACATTAATAAACACCAAAATCAAATCAACTTGTCTTCATAATTATAAAAATGCTTAAGTTAGAAGTTAGAAAAAACATTTCCAGAATCAAGTTAACATTAGTATACTAAGCAACCTTCTTTTTAATTCAAATGAGTTTAACTTTGATAAGGTTTTTAAATCGTGAAATTACCAAAGCGGAAGCGAAGCTTTACAAAGTGTTTCCGGCAGGTCTTAACTTCCGGTCCGGTGATGTCGGAGGTCAAAGGCTATATGTAGTTCCAATTGCAAAGTGTTTCAAAATAAACTTCCCTCGAGATTTCCCCGTATTTACTTTAACTTTTAACGATTGTTTCCACTATTGCAATACATTTCGATAGCCGTTTAAGCTCAGTTAAAGTAAACTTCGCTTGAAATTGTTTCAAAACAAAGTTGTTCAAAAATTATTTAATCGTTTTGTTCAATATTTTGTTTCGAACTATTAAAATATGACCTTTTAAATGCAATATATGTTCTAAATAACAAATCATTTAGAGAAAATTTAGCAAGGTTGATAGAAAGAGGGGCTGAATTTGGTGGATATAGGTTCAACAGTGGTTTAAGGAAATTAGTTATGATCCGATATTTTACAATTCTACTATTTTAATAATATTATAAATGCGAATGTTTAGATAGATCAATGGATGGTTGGATGGATGTGTAGTGTATGCATAAACGTAGTGTTGTTTGTCTCGAGCGTACACGCCATAAGTACATGCCGGAGAGAGCGGACGTCAGTCGATGTCAGACCTTTGGACCGGGAACACGTGTCGGTACGTGAACGAGCCAAATATAACGTAACGAATGCCACAGGATGGATAGATGTTTGAAGGTATCTCCAGAACGGCTGAATGGATCTCGCTATTATTTGGCACATACAGAATATAGTCTAGAAGATCACATAGGCTACTATTTATTTATTATTTTAAATCCACGCGGATGGAGTCGCGGGGGACAGCTAGTTGAAAATACATTATTTAAATATTTAATAATCATGAAAATGAGTTCCTAGAACTTTAATAGGCTTCGATAACCATCGTATTACTGTAATTTCAAGACTATTCAATTAATTTGAGTACACAAAATATCTTGATAGAGACGGTAGCATAGTTTTTAATTAACTTAAAAAGAACAGACGCGCTCTAGAAAAGGAAATGCAAGCCATAAAAGTAATTATATTACTTCCTTGCAAAGGGAACTAGAGTAATTATATTGTATAAAGAATTTTTAAAACAAGATTATGAACGAAACAGCTTTGTTCTCTGCATCAAACGCGGATGGAAGGATAATAGTTAATGGCTTTTAATTGATAAAAGTTGCAATTTTAAGTATACTCGTCTAAAGAATTTTATTTTAAAAAGATATTTAAATCAGAATTAATATTACTGTGTAGAATTAAATACATAAAAAATATCTTAAAACGTATTTCCATTAATATCCCAAGAAGTATTAATTCAAAATGGTATTTTATATTGAGATAAATTATTGGTCAGCTTAAGAAAATAAAAACCTTAACGTAAAAACTGAAAATTTGTTTGTTTTTTCCCAAGAACCAATAACCATAAGTTTGGGTTGCTGACAAACCTATACAAAAACATGTTTTTGGGCAATATAAACCTACGTGAAATTACTAAATTGTAATTCTTATACAGTTTTAAAGTTTAACTATTCCATTAAATAGAAGCAACAAAATGTGTTATTTCACGATCCAGTATCCAGTTAAAGTCCCTTAAAGTTTTATGTCGGGGGGGTAGAGAAAATTCGGACGTTATATTAAACTGCGACCCCTTTAGCTAACAAACTCGGCAATAACAATCTGCTATCCAAACTCATAAAATTCTGTTACATATTATGTCTCATACAAAATTAAAGAAAATACATTTACGTTATGAGTTTATTCAATTTTATATTATTTTATCTAATTTATTATAAAAATGCTAGTATCAAAAAGTGAAATACATTTAAAATTTTATCATCTAAAATAGTTTTTAAGTTTAAAAAATATATAATTGTAACCAGCCTATGTAATTCTAAGAGAAATTTGGATTTCATTAAATATAATCTCGTACCGAAAAGTTTTCACTTCTGAAAAGACTTCAGACATATCTTTGAATTTCTTAAGAATATCGTAAGTAAGAACATTGGATAAATGTACATATGTAAATGGAAAATCTAAAAACACATTAATACATCGCAGGATTCGAACCCAGGACCTGCAGATTACAAGTTGCTTAACACACGATCACACCGACGCTCTCAATAAGGACTATGAAATGAACATAATAGTATATTTCCATTTAGTGTATTCGTAGTCTAAAAATAAACTATTTTAATAGAGCAATGTTAGAATTAATCATTCAAGAGAGCACTGAAATATTACGTAGCTAACAAAAGGTAAATTGAAATTGATGAAACTTTATCCATCAATATGATTGATGTCTCCTGCCAAATTGAGATTATAACTCAGATTGAGCTTTGAGGTGTATTAATTAAAGGGTTTGTTCGGTTTATTTTTAGTAACTCATTCCTTCATTTACCGTAGGTTTCTGAGACCAAAGTAGACATTTATAACATATTGTTATAGTTGCAAAAACAATCGTACTCATTAATTTACTTTTTAATAACAATTTAGTATGACATTATTTTAACGTCGGAAGAGACTCGCAAGAAAAATAAAAAAATAAAAAATAAAAGTTTTATTGTTTTGCAAAAATGTCAGTTAAAGGAGCTTTTGACCTCTAACATTTGGCATCATAAAGAAATTATCTGTAACTGAGTTTGTACTGGCGAAGCACTTTTAAAAAAAAGTATGGTGCGCTCCCAGGTTGACCAGAGACTTGAAACGTACAGTGGGAAGTCGTTGGATGCGAAACTCGGAGGACAGGATTCGGGAAAGCATATGTTTGGCAGCGGACAGACAGAATGATGATGAAGATAAAAAATATGTGTCGACCCAAAGTGGTAGTTCACAGTGAAAGATATTACTTTAAACAAGAGTAGATATCTGAAATGCTAATCCGACCGTAGCCTGTCTAACGATGCAACGATAACAGAGGTCGAGGGCTTAATGTAATCCAGAGTGGCGAAGCGCTACAGTTGACCAACTTTGCAACATTGTTTCCATTATGCAACACAAAGGAACAATCAAAAGGTATTTTTCCATTCCGTGTAAATGTTATTTCCATTGTTCTTTGTCTTCTAGAAAAACGAAGCTACAAGTAGCTTGTTAGTTGAAGTTTGTTTCTGTAATATTTATATTAATGGACCCATAAACTTAGGTTAGGTTTTTTATCTTCAAATTGTGTCTCATGTAGAATTTAATTATAGGCCTGTAAGCAAATAGTATGTGAGAAAATCCAAAATAAAATAAATAAATGTATCCAATTTTATGTGGTAAAAGGTCGCTTTTTTATATGTTGTAGGAATTTAAGAAAAAAACAGTTTTACATATTCAAATTATTTATACAAAGATCTATGTATACTACGATTTTGTTGTCTTTCGTAAAGTGAAATTGTGTTATTTAAAATAAAAAGAATGTATATTTAACTATGTACTTAACTATTTAAAATATTTTTTTAAATATATAATATTAACCTTGTAGTCCATTGTTTTTAATTTAATTAATTTTTACAATTACTTAATAAATGTCTATTAAATTACTACGACACAAAAAACTTGTATTTAATAAAAAAAAACTTTCTTGGTACCGATCCAAATGTTCCAGACAAAAACTGTCAAAACCTAAAGGAAAAATAAGGTTAATATTACAATGTTGTTTTGACTACTCGTGTATTATGACTAGTGCAAATAATATTATTGAATGTGGTAACACAAGGTTACACCACCCACAACATATACTTGATCAACATGTTTACCGTACAATAGCTATTTGTTTTTTAAAGCTGTCTAGACACCATTTACATTCATAAGAATCTTTGAAATTGGTTTCGATTTCTTATCTTGAACAAAATATTTATTCATTTAAAATTGGAGATATTTTTTCAAAATGAATATGTAATCAGTGTTTATCGACATAACATTTCGTGACAATTGACGATACTTGCCTTATTTTGCCTTGGCGATATAAAGTCGGCTACACACCTTCGGTTTCAACTGAATAGTTTGACTATTCAGTTAAAATGTATGTAGACATGTAACTGTCAGATAAACTATAATTTCTCAGATTTAAAAAGAAAAAAACGATCAACTCCAATTAAAAAATAAATGTACAATTAACTACAAATTATTGTGTAAATTAAACCATTTAGCAACTAAAGGCAACTTCATAAAAAAACTTCGAATTAAAGATGAAAGCATTTTGTAATTTACATTTTACACTAAGTTAAAAGTAAACAAAACTTGAAATGTATAAAACCCAACGGCGCGAAGCACTTCGGTAATGACACGCCCGCGCCGTTTCCAATCTGCCGTGTAAACATTTTACTTCTTGATGCATTTCACTTTCGCGCTGCAAATGGCACCAGCGCTTTTTACTTTAAACAGATCCGATGTTTAGTGCCGTTCCACACTTCATTTTGTTGTACGGCACAAAAGTTAGTGAACTACAGACATGTATGATACTTTGATAGCACTTTATTATTTATGGTAACTAGCTTTTTAACAAAATCAAATTAAAGTAATATCTTACTCTTATTATTTTCTTTCTCTCTCTCTCTCTTCATCTATCCTTCTCACTCATTCTCTTCTGAAACAATTATTATATTTTTCATTTTAAGATCTTTATTTACGCAACATGGATGTTTCCTTAATTTGTTTATTGCCATGGTTTTTTATAATATTCTCAACTCTCATTTTCTTTAAAAAACAAAACAGAGTAAGTAGAGTTTTGGTTATCCCAACATTTGACAAGAAATATATAATAGTAAATTATAAACGCTTTCCATTTCAATGGTGTCGTGTTTGTGTTCTCGTTACTTAAATTTACGTGTATACGGCGCTTTCTTTCATACCCCAGCGCTAAATGAGTGCCGGGCTTTTACTGCATAAAGATCGAAATTGCACTAAGTGCAGGAATGAAAAGCGCTAACCACTTGCCTGTTTTTAAATCATTAAAAAAAACATTTATTTTGCTTTAGTTTTCTTAATTAATACCCATTACTTAGAAAGGTTTTATTTGTAATTATTTTTCCCGGACATTAAATGATAATTTATTGGTAAAAATTAAAATTAAAATCAATTTTATTTATTTATTAAATAAAATTACACTCTTCCTCCAGAACCAATGTTCGAAAATTAAATTTCAGTTACTAATTAAGAAACACCTTAACAGAACGCACACAAAATCTAATTCTGTCCAAAATTTCCTTGGGGAATGTAATCTTTAATTAAATATAGGATCAAATTTCACGTACCGTTAGCTACCGGATATTCCGGATTATAAAGAAAATAAACTTTGAACACATCCGAATAATAAATTAACATTCATACCATCATGTAATCTTTGCACGCACTGAGGAGACGAAACGCGGAATTGTTTCCACTTCGCGCCTGTCTTCTGCATGTTCGTGGTATTGCATCGGGCGAGCCCATTCGTGCACCCATTAAATATTGTTCTTGTAGGCTCTACCACTGTTAAATTGAAGTAATATTATAGAGATCATTTATTCTAATACTAGCTACTAGCTGTAGACCGCGACTCCGTCATCGCGGAGTTAAAAAAAAACTTAACAGCTTATGTGTTCTTTCAGAATGTGTTTTATATCTATGCTAAATTTCATCTCTATCCGTTCAACCGTTCTGGAGATACGTTCAAATAAACATCCATCCATCCATCTATTAATGCATCCATCCATCTAAACATTTGCATATATAATATTAGTAAGATAATATTACTATTCTAATATAATTAGAGAGAGATTTATATAATTAGAATATTTATTCTCTTTATAATATTAGTATAGGCTAAGTACGCAATAACATAAAAAGAATATTATAGAATTACAGTGGTTCTTAAGTTAATACGATACGGCCGCGTTTAAGATATAACTTGATAATAAATAAGCTTGTAAAAAAAGATAAAAGCTTAGACTCTTAATTAATTTTACTATTGCAGGATTAAAATAATGCTTTGAGCAATGAACAAAGATTTAATTATGAACTTCAGATTAAATTTATCTGGTTTTTATGCGTTGTGTACATCAGAAGACTATCAGCAACAGGTACTGAAATCTTGGGTTCAAGCCTCGGCAGTGTGTTTTCGATTTTAGAATTTAATATAAGTAAGGTGAACATTCCAGTAAACATAAGTGCGAACTAATTTAAAGTTGTATGTTTTCAAAGAAAAAACAATTACAGTACACCTATCAGGAATGGCCCACCCCTAATTTATAGAAGGGTAACCTCCCAGGGTATATGACGATGATTCCTCAACATACATAGAAAATCTTAATAAATTGTTAGAAAACTGACATTAAGGTGACTTTAGACAGTAGACGTGTCTCGTAATTTTGATCTTGAAATAAAATTCAATCCAATTTAAAATGTAATATTAATGTTATGAAAAATCTTAGCTTAAAGGTTTGCGTGTGATATTAAAACTTGTCACGTCGACGTCTTTTTATGGTCTCAACCTTTATTAATGTGTCGCGCCTTGACAGGTTTTTGCCCCTGTCTGACATAGAATCAGATCTTTTTCCAATAATTTGAAAAAGTCCTTCGTTTTCGTAACGCATTTTGAAAGATAAGTCAAAATGTAGTAATCTAAAGAATTTAAGAACTAATAAAAAGGGGACCAAAATGCAAGCATTACTCTTCGATTTAAAAAAATATCAAAAGCCGAGCACCATGAGCGGAGTTACGTGGTAAGAAACATATAAAATACAGTCGAATTTATAACCTCTTTCTTTTGAAGGCAATTAAAAAAAATAGTACTAATTACTTTAATCTCGATATGAACATCAACTTTGAACTATCACAAATGTGCAACATTTTATTTTATGTAATATTTTAACTTTGATTTTAGTACATATGTAATTTAATTAACAATTTGCTTTGAATCCTAATTTTTATATAGATATTTTTTAAACAATTGGAAAGTTAACATAGCATTTGACTCTAATACTGAAAATGATCTGTAAAATTAATAAAGTCCGAATTGAATTAAAAAAAAATCGGATATCTGTCTGAAAAACCTATATCAAAGGAGCTTGTCCGTTATCATTACAAAAACAATCATCTTATTATTGTCCTAGATATGAATTGGAACAGAATATTCTCAAAATCAATTGAGTTATTTTTCTTTTATTTATTACAGCGATATAATAAAATATATTAGGAATACAATAAAATTGTAACGACGTCCTCTCGGATATAACGCTGTCGCGTTTATTACATTCTTTTACGAGATTCCAGTCTAATACTATTCAGTAGCATATTAAAAAACCGGTTACAACCAACATAAATATCTTTTCATAAAAATTATGAAAATTACATAAATGTAAACTACATACATAGCTAGTATAATTCGCCATTTCAGAGGCAACTAATAAAATTACTTCATAGAATTTATGAAGTTAAAATTCGACTCTTCTTTAAATTATAATATTATGAAATTAACCGTCGCACGCAACTCCGTTCGTGAGAGAAAAAAACTTGATAAGTATCCTATATGTTCTTACAGAGTATGTTCTATATTTGTGCCAAATTTCATCAAGATCCGTTGACCCGTTACGATACCTTCTAACAAACATCCATCTAAACATTCGCATTTATATTAGTATGATTAGTAAGATAACGTTTTTAACCAATAATTCGACGAAATTTTTATAGCAAAAAAACTGGTTTTGTTAGTAAAGTCATACATACGTAATTATCTCTAAACTAGTTCAATAGATTTTTTTAATTAGTTGTTCGTCACACTGGACACCATCGAATTAAGGGTTAAAAAAAACTGATGATTACGAAGCCTCATGGTTATTTGTTTATCCATATTGTATCCGTATATGTTCCAAGTTTTATTCAGATCTGTTCAATCGTTTTGAACTTATATTTGCAACAAATATTATGGAATTCGCTTATAATATTAGTAAGATAAAAAAACGGTAACATAATTCAATAGTGAAAAATAACACATATTAGAAGAACAATACTGAGCTGTTTTTGTTGTAATTTCAATGTTCCCAAATGTGGCCGACGATAAATGTTCAATAAGTAAATGGAAATTGGAGTGACCCAGTAGCCATATGGGACACGACGGTATTACTCGGCGAAAAACTAATTTTCTTTAGGCGTCGATAAATTATCTTTTGAAATTGAGACGCAGTCGACGGCGCACAAATTTTCATCCCATCGTAATTTATTTGTGAACAATAACTTTGATTACAATGAAAATATTATTATATTAAATTGGAAATTTGTTATAAAATAAATTTAGGAAAGATTAACTGCCACAATCAGGGCTAGTTCTTTATACAGATTTGATGAGAACAATTAAAAATATACCAAATTTTTGTAATGACTTTTTTATAAATAACATTAATGTGATTATGCTTACATATCGGTCACTAACCGGAACCTTTTGGAACCAAAATATCCGTTTAAAACATTTTGTTATCTCCATTTTGTCAAAGATAAAGACAGGGATGACGATATGTTTTATACAGATTGAGGTCGCAGAAACCAACGGTTAGCTATTTTAGCAACATCAGATGGCTTGATTCTTTTCAACCTTGTACAGTCAGCTACATAAATATGTAAACATTTATAACTTTTCAAAATTTTGGTGCTGCTGACTGTACTACAAAAAATCTTTCTTTCTGTGATTTTTGTTTGTGATTTAACAAATATAATATTAATAATACGTTAAGATTTTAAACCAAATCTCTTGTGTAACAGTTAACTATATTGTTCGATGATTCGGAAATATCTCGCGGACATTTATTTGGAGTGCTTTCTGGAGAATGGAATGGAAACGCTTAACCTTAATGTATTGTACAACACAGCACTGAGCATTCGTGCATTAAAGTGCGCATGATATCCTAAAACTTATCATTGTTTATAGCTTTGTTTACAGATAAATGAAATACCATCGACAATGTCAAGAATATTTTTAAAAATATGTTTAAAACCTTTAAAGAAAGCGCACGGACAGATGACCGCGAACGACAGTAAAAGATATTAAACAAGAAATAAATAAAGAATATTTAATTTTAAAAAAAATATTGAAAATCGAAATTTAAAATTATGATTGAATTTTCTAAAAAGAACTGTACAAAATTATTTTCAACTCCCTCTTTTTTTTTTGGATAAACAAGCATAATACACAGTTCTTTTGGCAATGGAAATTAATGCTTAAATTTCTTTTGTACTAATAACCTTTAGATGGTCTATGAGAGTCTTTTTAAAAGGTTAGGTGAACAAGAACCCTCTGAAATCTTAATAGATTTTTTTTTACAAATCATTGAACATTCATCGTTTTAACTAATAGTTGAAAGATCTATTGTCAAAAATCACTCAATCATCTTAAAATTATACAACAACTCTGCCACCCTTTTCGTATTTTTTCGTGAATAAATAATAAGAAAAGATTTCTTAAAAACGTTCTAAAGTGTAGTTGAAGAATGAAAATGATAGATTATTTCGCTTTTAAAATATAATAAGTCTACAAAATAATCAGTAATTATAAGTATAGCTAGTCATTCACTACCAGTTCCCTTCATATGCTCGAACACCTATTCTGTTACGCAATAGAACCTCACTTGAGTCTATTCTTGCTTAATCATCCAACAGTTGGGGAAAGGTCGAATTAATTAAATTTTTTGCATACATTTTGTAAGCAACAATAATTTGAATGATTTTTTCATTCAATTCACGAACGTATAGTAATGGTTAACATTTTTAGTGATAATAAATTTGTTTAGCAAACAATATGCAGAATATAATAGGAGACGAGACGGATATGACATATTTCACTATATTCTTTATTCTACAATTCTCGTCTCCAGTCTCCTTGACCCCCAATTCCCGGGGATTGCGGCGTTTTGCCTTTATTTCCGGAATCTTTTGCAAACAGCGCGAAATTAAATTTTTGCATAACGCCATACCCAACCCTACACCGATACGTCAATGCTCGACGAAGTAAAAACAAAGAATGCATATAATATTATAAATAAAATTATGAATATCTTTGATATGAAAACAAACAACTTACTTGTTATGGATTCCGACTACATACTCGTATATGTTAGTACATAGTAAATTGTTGTAAATAAATACGAGTAATTGTATGTTAGTACATATACACGTGAAAAAATTCAGTTTTATAATCAAATCGCGCTTTTAAAGTTAGTACTTTAAAAGCGCAATTTGATTATAAAACTGAATTTTTTCACAAATACTGTTATTAACTCCCAACTAAACTGTCTTAAGATATTTCAACATTAACAACAATTATTAATTCAATTGATTTAAATCTATCTTTGTCCACATAATATTTAAAGAGTGTTGTCGCCCTCATTTCCAGTGCACCCAAAATCCTAGGTATCACAGAATAACCAATGGATACGGTTGTTTCGTTGATTTTGTTTAAGCATATATTCGTAATGAGGTAACAAACTTTCCTGATAAGCGCGCCATTCGCGCCAAAGGATTCTAACTAATGTCTAAAAGTATAGTGACCACACCACTCTAAAATATATGCGATAGTTTAATGTCAAAGTATTGCAGAACCAGCGTTAGATTATAGGATTTTGTATCTTCATTCGTAACGATTTAATCTATAACATCATCATCAACCTGCCCTTATCCTTATCGAGGGTCGGCATAGTATGTACTACTCCTCCATACATCTCTATCAGCCGTCATATCCGAGTCTACCCCCTTCTTACGCATATCCTCTTTCATATAGTCATTCCATCCTTTTTTGATCTAATCTATAATTAAATCTATAACATAGTACACATATTTCTTAATCTCAATATTTCAGTTTTATTTTACACACATGTCTCAGTTGTAATATAAGTTTTTATAATACCCTCACGTTCCTCCATCTCAGCGTACATAAAGCAAGTTCGGAATTATTACAAAACTATGTGGGAGACCTTTCATAAAAGGCCCATACTGAATTTAGCACCCACATAACTTTCCTTAAATTCGTCTATGGTGATAACTTTGGTTCTAATAAAACATTAATATATGTTTTACATAACTTATCCTTTCCAACTAAGTTAGTGCTTGGAAAATCAGTTTTCTTTAAGTTATAAACAGTAATTTCGTCTGTACTATTATAATATTTAGATTTGAAATCTTCTCTATTACTCAACATTAATATATTTTGTATGAATTAATACTTTGAATACTTATTTCAGTTTTTCTACTTATTAGCTTAATGCCTAAGTTAAAATACTATCGCAATGTTACTCAAAGTAGCTCAAAGTAATCATTCCTTTCCATAAAATAAAAGTATGTTTCCTAAGTACTAACTAAATGGTTCATAGACCAAAGAAATATTCTTCAAACGGTATAGGCGTTTTTATTTACGTTCAAATGCTTTTTACAATCGTATTTTTAAAAAAACTTGGCATCAAATACGACTTAATTCTAAGAAACTATTCATTTAATCTGTATATAAAGTAGACGTTGCCCGCGACTCTGTACGGAGTTAAAAAACTTATTAGCCTAAGTATTCTTCCAGACTATGTTCTACATTTATGCCACATTTCAACGATATTCGTTTAGCTGTTCTGGAGATACTTTCTAACAAACATCCATTATAACATTTGTATTTATAATATTAGTAAAATATATATGATAAAAGATTTAGTAAATTGTTACGAATCCGATTACAAGGTTTGCTATTTTTTGTTATCGAAATTTGTCTTATATTATTAGAGGACGATAGAATAGTAAGTTTGTTTACCGTTATAACCTTATTACGTTATAAGGTAGAAACAATTCGGAATACTTTCTCGCGATCCATCCAATCCAATTGTTTATTCCAATAACATGCAAATTCTCTTTCATTTACATAATTTCAATTTGCTAAGAGGCCATCTACTCCGAACGATATTATTGAGCAATTCAATTCACAGACAGTTATAATCATATAGATATAGTTTAAACTAAAAAGTAGGAATATATTACTTTACAGTTGTACTTATAAAGGTCACCGAATGTTAATGAAATTCAACAATTTATAACTAAACTTAAGCAACAATTTTAATATTTGTAGATGCCAGGAACAACAACATCTGTTGCACGAATGAGCCGGCTCATAATACTCCGGTGAACTATCACGACCACACAGAAGACAAGCGAGGAATAGAAATAATACCACGTTTCAATTAGTTTTTTTTTTACTTTTAAATCTTTCCGTTTCTAATCTATTTTATGCAATCTTAGAAATTACACGTTTTAACTGTACTGTAAATAAGAGATGTCATTTTGCGTCTTTATTCTATTTTATACTATGACTAAAAAGTATGAATTCCACTAACCTCCTGGTTTGTCAACATGCATCAGCAGAATGTTTAATATATAAGATGCTTTCAAACTTAAACAAAAAGATATTGTTTTGTTAATCAACTCGCCCGCAACTCCGTCTGCGAGGAATTAAAAAAAAAGACATAATTAGTAACCTATGTGTTCCTTCAGGCTATGTTCTAAAATGTAATCAAAATCCGTTAACCCTTTCCGGAGATACCTTCAAACAAACTACCATTTATCCATTCATCCATCATCCAAACATTCGCATTTGTAATATTAGTACATGGATGACCGAGCTTTGCTCGGTATTTTTTTTTTGAAATGTGTTTTTTGGAAATTATATTTAAGTACGAATTACTAATAAAATGATGAAATATGAATAATATTTTTCGATCTTACCGATAGAAAAAGTTAAATTTAGGTTTAAGTTGATTATCGATAAAACACGAATAAAATGACATTTTCTAAAAATGATTCCTAAGCTAGATCGATTTATCGCCCCCGAAAATCCCTATATACTAAATTTTATGAAAATCCTTGGAGCCGATTCTGAGATTCCAATTATATATATATACAAGAATTGCTCATCTAAAGATATAAGAAAGAAGTGAGATATATGTTTTTTAACAACACCTTTAGCTATAATTTAATTAAGATATTTCTTACAAATATTTAATATCCAGGCGGGATACCTTCTCTATAATCAAATAATAACTTCAATAAGCTTCCTCCACGATTACAAAAGGTTCGTGCGATTTACATAATATAATATCAGACACAAGGCGCGCCGATACAATAACAATATAATTAATTTATTTTGTCAGACACCTTCTTAATTACTTTATTAAATATAGAATTCAATAAAATAAACTTTATTATTTATTTTATTGAATTCTATATTTAATAATATTTAGTTAAATAAAGATATAGAATTGAAAATTAATTTCATAAATATAGGAAATTTGAGCGTCAGTGGCTCAGCACTTGACTTGCAATGTGCAGGTCCTGGGTTCGAATCCCGCCATTAGTTAGTCTTTGTTATATATTATATTGATGAACATACATTATGTAGTCGTTAATTGTTACAAATAAAAAACAAATAAAAAAAACTATAGCAAGAATAAGTACTTTGTTATTTATTGTAGTTGCTATCATCGCAAATCAGGAAATTCTTCATCAATAAATTTTGTTCGTGAAGGGGTATTAGATTATTGAATTTTGTATTTCACATACCTGGCTAAAATGACAAAACAGTGGCCACTCGGTGGCCGCACGGTGGCCGTACGGTGGCCGTAGAGTGGCCACAAGGTTGCAGGGTGTCATCTGTAATTTAAATACATCCTTAATCAGTTATATCAAATTAAACACGCATTACTGAATCCCGATAAGGGATGGCCTTTAAATCACGTGATGTTTTAGCAACGTTTTACCCCCAGCCCCTTTGGTTACATGTATTTACTACGAACTAATGTTAAAATTTTCATTTTTTTTCATGTTACGCCCGTGATAATTCATGTTTTTTTTTCAAAAATTCTCCCCTCTTTAGAGCCTCACGTGAGTAATGTACGATCCCTAAATTAAAACAATAAAATTATAAATAAATTATAGTGACAACTTAACCATTCAAGGATGAATGGAAATAAAATTTTATTCAGTCATAAGATTTCAACGTTAAATGAAAATAATTCAACGAGATTCGCAATACAAAACGGAAAAGTTTTCATTGGGCATTCAAACGGAAGACATTCGTTATTTTGTCCCGGCGGACGAACAAAATTCGAGCACTTACCATTTATTTATTGTTACATACGAATCCCTGACGAGGTTTTATCTTCTTATATCTCAAGAGTATTCGCGAATGTGGATGATTAATTATATATGACATTCAGTTGTTTAATTTGATGACGACACAGATTATACTTAATAAGTATTTGGCAGTCTACAAAATATAGCCATAATAAGGACGTAGCACTATACTAGCAAATATTGCTTTGTTTAACACATAATATATGATTACTACACCAATCTTGGATGGATGGATGTATAGGTGGATGTTTGTTACTGCGGGAACGACCCAAAGAATCTTGATAAAATTTGGCACAGATGTAGAACATAGCTTGGAGAAAACATAGGCTACTTATTAAGTTTTTTTTTAAATTCCACGTAGACGGAGTCGCGAGCGACTGTTAGTATTCATTATAAACACTAATTTAGAGAAGAGATCAACTTATAAGATAATTAATAACTTGTCAAAAAAACAACGAAATCTGATACTAATCAGATTCGTTGCCAACTAACTTTTTTCTCCAACTTTGCCAAGATTATAACAAGTACAAAAAACGTTTTATTCAACAGGGATAACAAATCTTAAGAAATTGTTGCCTCCAAGCCGACAGAGTTGTACAAAAGAGAAATTTGTAAACTGTCATTACACTGCCAAAGATGTATTGAAAGTGTGGTTGGATACTTTGATTAATTGAAATAAAAAAACGAGCTTCGAGTTTCCAGCTTCCAAGATTTTCATACAAATCAGCAAGTAGATATTAGATTGCGAATAAGTTCTTTAACATTAATATATTATTTAAACTATTCTGGGACATTATTAAGTAATTTATAAAGGTTTTAAGGTTATTTAGCTGACGTCCATTTTCTATGAAAAAGTATAGCAACAAACCTTATAAGCAAGGCCAATGCTTGACCTAAACTGTACGAACTCACACCAGGAAGTGCCATTAATCAAAACTTTCACGTTACGCGTCCTATAAGTTTTCGACAACTGAATGTAGTCCGAATTTTGTTTGAATATGACCTAATTTTAATTATCTTAATGAGGAATTAACTAGGTCAAAAGTTGTAATATTGAAAACAAGTACATTAACATCCTAAATAGTATTAAAAAAAATAAATTGAACGTCGTATCAGCGATATATTACTTACGAAATTTTGGGAGAAATTAGTAAACCATGTTACACCGTATTCTTCAAATAATTAAAGCATTTTACTCTTTAAAAGGTAAACATGGAAGTGACATGTTTACTACCATCCGGACTCTTACAGATAATAAAAAAAAAACAAAATTAATTGAACGTCATTCAACGCATAAATGATACTATTAGAAAATTTGATCAAGAATTTACGAAAAAATTCCGTTACCAGAATTGTGTTTGCCTCTCCATCCGTACCGCAGTCACATCGAGTTCCAATTCCATTTTTATTTTACTCCCTATCTTCATCTTGTTATTCATTTAACGCCAATCTGTGCACAGGAAAAGCTTTCGCCCCAATCGATCCGGACCTAATTCGTTTACGGCTGGAATTCTATTGCTCGTGTATTCTTCAAAGCCCATTTTGTTTTATATGTAAACATACGTAAATAAAACAATTTACAGATATATTTTTCATAAATTTTAAAAAAGGGGAACGGTTTTGTTATTCAATTACCAAAAAATACAAAGAGAATTATATTTGTTCTACTATTATTATATTATATAAACTTGGTAATTAATTGCAACTACCGAAATGATAGCTCATTTCTCCGTTTTAATTCATCGAAACAAATAAAAAAGAAAAGTAAATATTGTTTTGACATGTACTAACGAGGAAATATTAAAAACTAGCTGTCGCCCCTATCTTTCTGCGCGCGGAATAGAAAAAAATCTTAATCCTTAACCTATATCTTCTTCCAGACTATGTTTTACATCTATGCCAAATTTTAGCGAAATCTGATTACCGTTTTGGATATATCCTTCCATGCATATAAGCCTACGCATTTATAATATTAGTAAGATATCTGCTTTAGCAAGAAATGAGTCAAATATTATACCTATTTATGTTAAAACAGACATATGACTATTGTATGCATCACAGTCCTTTTACAAATGGTGGATAGTTACATAATAATTCCGAACTAGCTCGATATCTACTGAGATGGAAAAACGTGACCCTATTACAAAAACTTGCATTACTGCGTACACGTGGAGGATGGCGGATTAAAATGGAATACAATACATATAGTAACAATATACGTTTAGCGATCAATTAGTATTAAGAACTAGCTGTCGCCCGCGACTCCGTCCGCGTGTAGTGAAAAAAAAACTTAATTAGTTCCCGACAATTATTTGAATTTTTCTCACCTTTTACCTTCCTAAGACCTCCACGAAGATTTCAAGGCCAAGACAAGATAAATAAAATTTAACAAAAATTGTGAACGTATTGCGTGGAAGAAAATTTACACAATTTGTAATTGTTCCTACTCCATTACAGAAATCTTTTCTAAATCTGTACAGCCTAGTTACGACACATTTTTATTTTCCACAAACGACCACAGAGGGCGATCCATTAATTTTCACGACAAGCCGTTGTCGTCCTAACTGCTAAGGTCCTATTAATATATAAAACCTACATGCCTACAAACCTTTTTAATGAGAACAGCTTCTATAAAGTAAATCACCAGTGTTAATCTTGAGGTTGAACATATATAGCGTTTTAAACCCTTATTTTATAAAAGATGGAAGAAATAAAAAATGTTTTAGTTGTTATCAACTGAATGCCTATAGATATTAATTCCGCTCCCACTTGTGTACGGAATAAATCTTACTAGTATTATAACTGCGAATGTTTAGGTGAAGGTTTGTTAGAAGGTATACCCAGAACTGCTAAACGGATCTCCCTTAAATTTGGCATAGGTGTAGAATATAGTCGGGACATAGTCGCCCGACAGCTAGTTTAAACAAACATTATAGTGCTAACCCTAATACTTATTACTACTGTTAGGAAGAAAATCCGACACTGTGCCGGTGTACTGGCTCATCACTTCACTAATCATTCTGACACTTGACTTTGTAATGAAAGCTCGCCATTCACGCCAAAGGATTCTAATTAATAGTGTCTAAAACTCCAGTAAGTCGATTTCCTACAAATACAGTACATGCTATGTTCCGTGTTTAACAAAAGAGTATACTCCTTACTAAATAATTTTGTAATTATTAATGCATATAATTAGTACATAACTCTTTATGATTCATTTACTTTTTATGTTACGTTAAATATAATGAATGATTTTTAAATTCTAAAAGTCCATTGATAAGGACCCTCGTGAATCTCTTAGTTGGAGTGCGACCCTTAATATATTCGAGATAATAGAAAATTCTATTCCAAGCGTCTCGTATATTATCATAAAAAATGTAAAAGTAAAGGGGAACTGTTTTAATTATCCTACTTGCTTCGGATGATTACATTATTTTTTCCCTAATATTTTTTCCATTCGGTTAAGCGTAAAATTCACTTAACCTTTTATAAATATTATTAAATTCTTTCATGCATCACAACTTTCTTCAAAGTTATTACATTATAGATTAGATAAAAGCGTCGGTGGCTTAGGAGTCAAGCACTTGACTTGTAATCAGCAAGTCCTGGGTTCGAATCACGCCATGTACCAATGTGTTTTTCGATTTCTGATTTAAATATGTACATTTATCCGACGTTCTTACGGTGAAGGAAAACATCGTGATGCAACCTGCATATAACTGAGAAGAAATTCAAAGATATGTGTGAAGTCATCCAACCCGCACTTGGTCAGCGTGGTTGACTATTGCCTAATCAACCCTTAACTTAGTGTAGGCTCCGAGCTCCTCGGTGGGGACGCATAGTGAGCTGATGATGTATGTGTATAGATTAGATTGGATTAAGTAGAAAAAAAATGTGTAATCAATAGATGAAGCGGTTTGAGATTTTTACTATAATAGGAGTTACAATAAACATATTTGTTATTTAAATAGAATAGTCTAGAAGAAAGTAATGCAGGATTTCTCTTTATTGTATTACTGTCTACAGCAGTGTTTGTTTGCAAATAGATTGAGAGTACCAACTCTCAATCTATTTGCAAAACTAGACAGCAAAATGTTTTTTACGATGTTTTCGGCAGTAGAAACCAATGGTATGTCAGCAATACCTCAAACCAAATGTAGTTAGTCCCCAATTGAGTAAAAAAATCTGACTGACACTTTAGGACGTAAATGTACCGCTTAGAAATAAAAAAAAGAAATTAAGATTGTTAAAATTTTCATCGCCAATAAAAATCGGGTGCGGTATCACGTAATAGTTAAAAACAAAAATAATTGCATGTCTTTAATGAAAAAAATCCTCGTTAACTTAAAAGTCCAACCCAAGTCTAGTCGGACGCTGAATTATCTCGCTTAACTGCTCCCAACCCTCGCTATAAATAGCAGGCTATGTTACGTAACTCGAGAATTTATTTATTTTCTCTAAAAAACGTCATTATACAATGGTACGATATTTTTTTATAAATCAAGGAATATACATTTTCTTACATCCGAGAATTGTTGGAAAAATTAAGATTTCCTAATGTATTCTATGATTTTAGGCCTCACTTATCAAAGTATAATAATATTACATTAAAATTCAGTCAATATTCTTTGCATCCATTTGGATCATTCCTTACAAAACTTAATTTCTATCTTATCTTACTTAATAATATTATAAATGCGATTGTTTAAATGGATGGATAGATGGATATTTGTTTGAAAGTATCTCCAGAACGGCTGCATGGATCTTGCTCAAATCTGGCATTGACGTATATCATAGTTTAAAAGAACACATAGGCTACTATTTTTTTAATTACTTGTGGACAGAGTCGCGTGGGATAGCTAGTTAAAAAAATTAATAATGTGCTATAAAAATAATTTCTGGTATATTTGTTTATTATACAATTTGCTATTACCATTAATAATTCAATTAAATTCCTTTAAAGAGCCCTTTACTCAGTATTATTATTGTGTTACAAGATGCTACAAGTAAGCTACTATAATTTAAGCATCTATTTAAAATTCATAGGATAGACCCTTGCTATTCTTAGTTAATCATTTACTAAGGCTCAGGTTAGACAAAGCCAAGGCTTAATTAAAATTTGCAAGCAAATTCAGGCTTACTGCAAAAGTATTAATCTATACTTATAAAATTGTGTCTGTCTGTATCATCGAAAAGAAATATATTTCATACACATGATGTATTTATGTAGCTAATAAAAAAAATTTTTCTGTCTGTTTCTTTTTATATCATGTGGTGGCAAACGAGCGAGCGGCCACCTGAAATCGCTGAAATAGAGAAGTGACCGTTGCCCATAGACATACGCAATTGCATATGCGTTGCCTACCATTAATCGACGGAGGAGAGGATGCACAGAAAGAAAATATCTTCCCTTTCCATGCATCCTTTCATCCTGAAAGTTCACATCCACTTCCCATCCTTTTCTTATAAAGAAAAGGATGGGAAGGGAGAGGACTAAATTAGGCCTCCGGGACGCAAAAATGTCTGTATGTCTATCCGAAAATCCGCGTTCTGCAATCTCCAGAACGATTGGACTGTTTTTGACAGGAATTTCACGAGATAGTAGTTGATGCACGCGGGCATAATAAGTTATTTTTATTTATTCTACGCTGACGAAGTCGGGGTCGAACACTAGCTTTTCAATTTAAAAAGTTTCCTAGTTGTCCGCTTCAACTTTACTTAAATAACAAGACATTTATGTTTTAGGTTGATTCAAAAAAAAGTTTTTTCAAGATACAACAATGATGTCATCTTTATAGATCTAAAATCAATAACATTAAGACACATCAAACGACATCTCACATTTAAAATAAAGCATATCTCAACCATACATACAAAGTGATACATAGAAACAAATTCATACTCGTTGAAAAAATTACCATCCTGTCTAGCAAAAAGAGCAAAGTATAAGTTGCCATTTTAATATGCATCTTCCTTGACACTTTCCATATAAAACTTCTCTCTTTTACGTTAACCTCTTGCATCCCGACGTACCCGTTTATCTCTGAGCCGCTGCGGAACGCGAAATTAAATTTTTCCATAACGACATAATCTTTCCACTACTGGGAAATACATGCTGTGAAATGTTGAAGGTTTAAAGAAGTTTTATAGTTTTTATCTTCTATTTCATTAGTGATTTATTACATGAGTTATGAATTTATTTAAGTTAAATGTAAGTATATAATGTAAAAAATGTTAGGGACGAATTGAAACCTTCGTTCTTTGAAGTCGATTAAAACATAGAAGAGTAGAGTGGATAAATGAAAATCTAGGTCTTACTAAAATAATATTTGCGAATGTTTGCATAGATCAATGTTTGTTACAAGGTATATCTAGAGCTGCATGGATCGATGAAATTTGGCATAGTGTGGAAGAACACATAGGCTACTACTTGACTTAAAGTCTTATGTCCCCGTAGTGGGGCAGACGGCGTCCACAGTGCCCCGTCTACTGTGTTCGTTTTTTGAATCTATAATAATCACATAGGCTACTAATTAAGTTTTTTTTTTTAATACACAGCTACACACTTACATTATATAATTACTAACACAGTTTAAGAAGGCGTTGATTATGCAATTGTTTAATAATTTATAAAAACAACTCATTACGGTACATCTGCGATAAAACGAAAACAATTCTCATTGAAAAATCTGGGGAATTTATTAAATGCTCCTCCAGCGGCGAGTGAATTAATTTATGCTTACTAAGGAATTATTAATAGAATTTAACAAGCCGTTAATCGGATTTGTTGTTTGCACTGTAAGTAGTTAAATGATATTTTTTATGAAACAATGACACCGATAAATATATTATATATAAATATAAAATATAAATATATAATATAAATTCGAACATTTTCCAAATCGACATAGAAACATTAATGTAACTAGACTTTTCAACGAAAACATTTCCATTCCTTGGTAAGTAAGTGTATCCTACGTATGCATCCTAGCGCCTACGCAAAGTACACCGGCAATTTCATAACAAACACGTTTGCCGTGTTCAAATGTTACATTAATACTATCTCCCACTTAAGCTGTTGTACACTGTCGAAATAGTTATATCGTCCTTCTCAATCTGTTGAAAACGACAAAGATATATATTCTTGATATACCTATCGCTGAAATATTGACAAAAAGAAGTGTTAACTCCCATACTTTAAGAGAATAAGTTAAAACATATTGACAGTGGAATTCAACAGTAATTAATTGAATAAAAAGTTGCTAATCATGTCTACTCGAGTAAGTGCGTTTTTGTTATCATTTCAACTTAATTAATTGTGCAGTGAAATAAATTTTATTTAATTCAAATGTCTAGCAATAAACGTTGTAAAGTAGGAAAATATTTTCCTTGCGCAAAGCGAATGCAATATGAAACTGGAAATTAATCCTTAGAGCATTCTGATGGAAAAAAACGATAATTTTCACCACTTGCAACATTTATCTTCTTTAGGAAAATATTTTTTTTTATCTAAGAATTTTATTTTACATATCACACTATAGATACCTTACTTTTTACTTTTTTAACATATAAAGTAGTTGTAGCCTGCGACTCCGTAGTTGCGGAGTTAAAAAAACTTTATCGATATCGATTGATAGCCTATGTGTTCTATCAGACTACATATGTTCTACATCTGTACCAAATTTCATCAAGATCTGTTGAGCTGTTCTGGAGATACCTTGTAACAACAACAGACCGTCGGGTTCCATCCACACCACCTGGGTGGCTGCCATTCCACAACGGTGCGATTCTCGTGCAATTTCTTGCCTCGCACAGCCGCGTTGTGGAACGGACTGTCCTCGGCGGTATTTCCATCTGCAGTTCCTCTGATGTTGCAGATGTCCATAGGTGTCGTTGATCACCTCGGTGTTCCCCCCGCTCGTTGGCCTCCTTCTCTTATAAAAAAAACATCCATCTAAACATTTGCATTTATAATTTTTGATATCATATAAATCCAGAACACCAGAACGAAATTAGGTTTACATTACGATTGAGAATGTTTTTAATTTCATACCGACTATCACAAGCTGTGACACTCTAGGGTCTATATTTATAATCTCATTTGGATTGTATAATAAATATTTATTATTTTAATTTCTACTAATTTAGTCTAGTAATTTATCTATAATATATAGAATTAAAATTAAATGTCTGATTGTTCTGATACTGAGATAAACTAAGTCAGAATAAAAAGAAAAGTGATTGTTTTCATTTTAGGTCAAAAATGTGAGATGTAGCCGTTAAACAAAGCTTCGAAAGTGTTTAAACAACCCTTCAGTACTAATGGAAGCTGAAACGTTACTCAAGTAAATGGACATCGATTCTTTGTACACCGTTAATTTTTTTTCTTAACTGCGAAGAATACAATTTGATTTAATAATTTGTACTTATTATTATAGCATATTAAAGTAGTTGCAAATAAATATGATATACATACGAAACGTAATATTTATTTTATTAATGTTAAAAAGAAAATCCGAAAATGTAACAGTGTATTGACCCAACACTAGCCTTATTAAAATGTCAACATTGGACTTTGTAACGAAAGCACGTCATTCGCTCCAAAGGATTCTATTTAATAATGTCTAAAATTTGAAAAATAAGTATTTTACAAGTCCTTTGTAATTAGAAACCTATATACAATTACCACACTTCCCTCATCATCCTGCTCTTATCCCCACGGAGGGTCGGCACGGTATGTACTACATCTCCATACATCTCTATCAGCGATCATATCTAAAGCAACTTATGCATATCCTGTTTCACACAATCCATCAATACTTTCTTTGGTCTTCCTCTACCTTTGTAGCCACCATACTATACTTTACAACGTAAAATCTAATATATTTATAAAATTGTAATATGCATTGTATCGTAAACCTGTTCCTTAGTAAGAAAGATTTAATGGGCGATATACTCAAACGGTACACCTGTGTCGCGACCTGAGACTTAAAGTTTACGTTCTAAAATGACTCTTAGCTTCGGAAGCTATACTGTAAAGTTTTCACTGTTCAACTAACAAAAAGATTGTAGTAAAAAATTTAGATTTGGATCTCTTAATTTTTTAATTAAACGCAACATCACCAATACTCTAATTATAATCGCTAAATTACTTATTATATTTATATTATAAATGTGAAAGTTTAGATGGATGGATGTTTGTTTGAAGGTATCTCCGAAACGGTTGAATGGATTTAAATGAAAATTGGAACACATGTAGAACATAGTCTGGAAGAACACATAGGTTACAAATTAAGCTTTTTTTATTCCATGCGGACGGCATCGCGGGCGACAGCTAGTTGATACATAAACTTGTTAAATAATTTTGGTCAAGTTCACAAAGCCACACTTTTATAAAAATAGAACATGCTAGAATTTAACTCGTAAAATCTCTAAAACTATTAAGTAAAATGAAATAAATTCTGAACATCAGTTTGATTAGGTAAGTATTAATACTCTCCGTGCTGATGTCTAGACCAGACAAATAAACGTGCTAACGAACTTGATTAAAGAGGTGCATCAGTTAAATTTTACAACCTCACTGCACTTTTAAGATTGTATTACTTAACAAGAAGGTATGTTGACTTTAGTAAATACTAGCTGTCGGACGCGACTCCGTCCGCGCGGAATTCAAAATAAACGTAATTAGTAGCCTATGTGTTCTTCCAAACTATGCTCTATATGCATGCCAAATTTCAGCAGATCCATCTAGCCGTTCTGGAGATATCATGAAAAAAACTTCCATACATCTAAACATTCACACTTTGTTAGTAAGATTCTATGTTAAATAGTTATTTTCCTGTGAACGAATAAACTGAGTTGGTATTAATTTTTTATTACATAAAGTAATTCACATTATATTTTTATGTTATATAAATGAATCATAACATAAGAGCTAAAAAGATTAAATTTCCTAAAATTTACTCAATTTTGACTGTACAAAATAACTTTAAATATCTTCTCTTAACAGTTTTTATCGTTTTTTCCTGTTTTAATATCATTTTTAATTTGATATTTTTCCTAGATTTTAAAACGAGCTCATTGCTTTAAACAAGACAGACTTCTATTACTCTATTTTCATATTATTCCCTAAACGCGCATCAAAGGAGCGAGCCACGGGAAAATCTCATGAATCATGAAACTCCGCAAAGCTTTCGAGTGTAATCATATTATTCACCATTACATTTTGCAAGAAATCCGATAAAGAAACGTAATATATGACAAACGAGTTAAAATTTTATACATTTAATTTTCAATATCTAATAATACGAGCTGTATGATCTTCAATATCATTTACCGTAGGTTTTCGACACCAAAATCTGCGTTTAAAAAAATTATCATATTTATTTTTTCGAATATGATATTGATGTCAGAAAGACACTGTAACTTAACATAATAACCACAGCCTCTCTATAATCTTATCCAGTAATTTTTATACTTTACATTAATCGTTAGAAGGTATTCAAGGTTTATCAAGCAATCTTATGAAACACTCATTTGGTTCTACCATTAAAAAAACTAAAAGCAACACTAAATATATTAACTGAAATACACCTTATTAGGGAACGCACGAACGAACATAATGGTCGCCGCCTCAATGACGTGTAGTCGAATAGATAAATGTTACCGTCGTTTTCTACCGATGAAACACTCGTTCAAAATATACATTGTCATCCTTATCTCTCTCTTTACAAAAACTGAAATAACAATATGTTTTTGTACGGGCATTCAACAGTAGAAACCCACGTTTAAAGTTAAGATAAGAAGTTCCCATCGCGCTCTCCAGTTAGCGCAAAATAATAAAGGCTCTCGGATACTTCCAGACGGTTGAACACTAACCCGCAACTTGTTCGTAGCAAAGAACATTTCTTCCTCTAAGGATATAAACGACTTTACCCTTCAAAGATAAGACTAAATTAGACAGTATACGTAGTAAGTTAGCAAAGCTATTAAAGCCTATTGAAATATTTTTCTCAGAAGTTTTTCTACCGTCCAAAAGTATATTAAAAGCATAACTGTTTTCCGATAAAAGATGCTATTGATACTTCCATTTTTATTATGACAAAAGCGCAAATTTATCAACTTTAGTTCGATGAAAGTTCCGTTTGTAAAACTATTTACTTTTATATCATAATGTAATTTATAGTGATCAAAAACTAACAGAAAACTTTAAAGTAAACCTTCAAACTCCCAGTTAGTCAGCGCCGACACGCCCGCATCAAAACTTTGCCGTTAGCTAAAGCTCGAAATTTGACCTTTAGCTTCACAAAATATTACTATAAACAGTAAAAATTACACTAAAATCTGAGTTAGAGTCAAATTTGTCACAATCGTAAATATGGAATGGTCGAGTTAGGTGAAGACCTTTGTCGGAATACATCCTGATAACACTTTGTTAACACATTACACTTTAGTATATTTACCGAACAACAAAGAGTCATTTACAAAGCAGTACGCGTTTCATAACGTGGCGGTAATTTACTGCGTTCTTTTAATACGAACTTCTAATTGGCCAGAATGTTAAATCCAATTAATTGTTTATAGTCAATTGACCTCATCTTTCTTTTCATACTATTGACATCGTTCGTGGAATATTTGAAATTTACTAAAATGTAATAGATTCGTATCCATAGGTATAAATAAATAAAAATTCAACCATCGATTAGTGTCAAAACCACTTTTTTATGACCAATATTATAATATTATGATGTACCGAAATTGTACATGTTATAATAATAACTTAAGCATTCCGTAAACGTATTCAATCCCTTTCCCAATGACATATATTCCGACTCTGTTCCTTTAAAAGCATACCCACACGCCTAAAATATATTTTATTGCAGTTACGTTCCCTTTAACTGTTGTAATTTATGTCTGAACATGGGATTGGGAAAAGTAAGATTAGTACAAAATCTTAACCTTTTTAAAATTTAACTTTTGCAAAACAAGCGCTCAATTTTAATAACCTCGTTACGTAGTATCGCAATGTCATTTCTCGGATATGACACCGGAAAAAATCCTACCAGTAATGAGATAGTAATAATTGTAAACATCAATATGGCAACACTAACATTTGTGGGAACCACAGAATAAAACAGTGTGACGTAGGTTCTTATAGAGCAGAGTTATAATATGTTTCTTTGGTCGGAAAAGATACTTATTTCAATTGAAAGTTAAATTAGGTGAACAGAGGAAGACAAATTCCATCTATGTTAGCCATATTGATATCTGACTTTTGTAATTACTGTGTAAATTTCTACATATTACTGGCAATATATCCAAACCGTAGATAAAATATTTGCAGCATTTTTTTATGGCAACATTTTATGTTCTTGGTTGGAGAATGTCCCTTTAGCAGTCTCAGTATAATGTCATATACTAGCTACCGCCTGCGAGTTCGTTCGAGAGAATAATGAATTTTCAAAAAACCCAAATTGGTTATTAAATTTTTTGTACTAAAGTGTGAATCTATGCTTTCAAACAAACAATTCACCTCCTACATTAAACTTTTAGAACTTGAATTTTTAATATCCTTACCTAGTGCTCGTCTACCTTTATTACTTTCAGTTAGTAGTTTATACAAAATTTCAATTCCCTAGACCCAGTAGTTTAGGCGCTAAGTTTACATCAGTCTGTCAAACAGTATTTTTTTATATATATAGGTGTTGTAAACGTAAACAACATTTACACCATGGATCAAATTACGCAGACGTAATTAGAGTTCCATAGAGAGTGTCATTAGGTGTTTCAAATTATATGACACTAATATTATCACGTTTTATCTAAGTAGTCAAAGGAATATAAATGTAAGAAGTATTTCACTTTAACTTTCAATTACAAAATGGGTTGTTTGTGGTCTCACGAGGTAAGTTTTTCTTGAAAATAAGTTAATTTTATCATTTAACTATGCATACTTACTGATCTATTTTTAATTCTTCATTTTATGCAGTCTTCCGAACCCGAAAGGTATGAAAGACGTCCAAATTATTCAAGTGGAAGTTCTCAAAGTTTTAGAACAAATACTAATACTATAAATGCGCATACGCAGATTAGTTGCCGGGTAAGTTTTTATACTTTTGTTAAAGTTTTTTTTTAATATAAAGTAAGTCGTCTTCATAAAATAATACTTTTAGATAGATACAGTATAAGAAAAAATGATTATTTTATGATATATTATTCTTCCAGTCACAATCAGTGGTAAAACCGAAAGCTTTATTCGGAGAATATAAGTGTACTGCATGTGGACGTTCTTGGACCAGTAGACTTAGCTGGGCTAATACATATAGCCTTTGCAGCAGATGTAACAAACCGGTCTATCCGTTTAATCAGGTAAATACGTACAAAAGATACTACTAAGATTTCAATTGCAAAAGTTTGGATGCATGTCTGTTAACTTTAAGGATTTGAATTAAGTATGAAATAAAAAAGTTTAGAATAGCGTTTTGGCTATTGAGTTTATTTCACATAGATGATATCGCGGGCAACAGCTAGTATGTTCGATATGTTTAGTAAAAAATTCCACTAAACTAAATAGTACTTGATTATTTATTTATTTTTTTACATAGAAATGTTCCGAGATTTGTAAATAGCAGTTCTGTTGTGATGCTTTTTAATTTCAGAGAGAATTGCGTCCCTCTGACTTTGTAAAAACACCAAGTGACAATCAAGAACATAAGAAGGATCTTTGCCAGATGTGCCAAAAGTTGGGATACTACTGCGGAAATTATGGAAAAAATTATATTAAATCAAGAAAATAAAATTACCTTTCTCATTTAACCATTTCATTCGATTAACTTTTAATATCTTATGTAAATCATTACTTCGATTATTATAAAAATATTGATTTAATTTGAATTATTAAAACATTAAAAATTTTATTCCTTATCATTATACCCTGAGTAACTTAATATTAGATTCAATGTTTTTCTTCCTTTAACGTCATTTCTTTTTTCTTTTAATTAATTTGGTTTATGTATTACCAAATATTGAAACAAAATCATGTACCAAGTGAATCTTATGTTTAAAACGAAGGGTCTTGACCGATTTTTATGAAATTTTACATGCATATTCAATAGGTCTAACAATCGGCTACTATCTATTTCTTAATCCCGCGCGGACGGAGTCACGGGTGACACCTATCATCTGTATTAAATTTTGATTTAAGATTTAATATGGAAAATAAACGAACAAGCAACAACCAAAACAATCACATAACCAATAAAATTTACAATAAACAAAACACTAGCAGTTTCTGTTTGCTAAAAACAAATGAAAAAAGGGTCTTGACAGACAGACGGACGGACAACAAAGTGATCCTATAAGGGTTCCGTTTTTCCTATGAGGTACGGAACTCTAAAAACGGATTAACCTAAAACCCGCTTGACCGGGAATCAATGATTACTGAAAGAAATGTAGAAATACAAAGATAAATAGTGGAATTTTAATAAAATGGATTTCCAGTATCAGACCGTTCAGACGATTCTTCTGTTGTTACTGTCGATTGTGTGGATGTTACAATTGGAGTAGCCGTTGCTGTTGTCGGTTCAGAAGTCTTTGTTATAATTGTTGTACTTGTAATCTGTTTAGAAGTATCTGGTATCATTGAACTAGTACTTGTAATCGGTTCAGAAGTATCTGGTATCATTGAACTAGTACTTGTAATCGGTACAGAAGTATCTGGTATCGTTGAACTAGTACTTGTAATCGGTTCAGAAATAACTGGTAAAATTTCAGTAGTACTTGTAATCGGTTCAGAAGTAACTGGTAAAATTTCAGTAGTACTTGTAATCGGTTCAGAAATAACTGGTAAAATTTCAGTAGTACTTGTAATCGGTTCAGAAGTAACTGGTAAAATTTCAGTAGTACTTGTAATCGGTTCAGAAGTATCTGATATTGTAGTAGTACTTGTAATCGGTTCAGAAGGATCGGGGATGACTGCAGAAGTACCGATAGTCGGTTTATAAGTTGGAGTAATGCTTGCAGTTGACTTAGATATTTGTAATGTTGAAGATACAACTTCATTGGTTAAACTTTCAGTAAGAGATATCGATGTGGATGTAGTTAAAGATTTTGGAATGTTTGTTACATTATCTAATTGCGTGGTTACTTCATTGATTGCATTAGTTGCTTTTTTTGATGGTCTGATTGTTGTATTAGTTATAGCATTTATGGTTGTTGAATCAGTGTTTTCATTATATGTTTTATTTGTTTTTGTGATTTCCGCAGTAGAATTTTGCACAATATTTTCCTTGACTATTGCTTCTGTTATAGTTGTATATTCTAATCGTTTAGTTTTCTTATCTATATTATTCCAAATTTCTGGTTCAATTTTGATACTTTTTCCAGTTAAATCATTTGGTGAATTGATATCTTTTGATGTAGTAATTATTTTATGTTTAATTGTAGTTTTATGTTTAATTTTACTTGTTTTCAAGTATGATAAAGGTATTGTGAAATGTTTTAATTTGACTTTCCGCGTTGTCCAGTAATTTACTGCGGATGCACGCATTTCAATAACCCTTTTGATAACACTCAGAGGTACCCAATGACCAGGTAATCCAGCTTCTATAGGATTATTAACGTACATTACTTCGTCTAAATCTGACGTGATTACATTAGTATAAATTAACATTTGTGCTATAATTATCAATATGCACACTGAAACATCAAAGTATTTATTAAAATGAGAAAATAATTTCAGCAATTTATAAATCTAGAATACTTACTTTCGAATAATTAATTCTAATTGAATTTTCATGTTTTCCAAAGATTTGTTTCAAATATAAAATACAAATAGGCTGCATTGATAACTAATGTTCAACAAGGCGTAATACTTGGAAGTATTTTTGATTTCAATCGAGCATGAAAATTTAATTTTACTGATGAATGACTTTATAATCATATGATTCATAAAATGATAAACATTCTCTCAATACCAAATAACTCGTAAGATTTGATTTATCTTATATATAAAATTCTCGTGTCACAATTTTCGTTCCTATACTCCTCCGAAACGGCTTGACCGATTCTCATTAAATTTTGTGAGCATATTGAGTAGGTCTGAGAATCGGCCAACATCTATTTTTAATCCCGCGCGGACGGAGTCGCGGGCGACAGCTAGTTCCATATAATATAACCATTCCACAAATGACAAGGAATAAAATAATTTTTAGGGTTCCGTACCTCATAGGTAAAAAACGGAACCCTTATAGGATCACTTTGTTGTCCATCCGTCTGTCTGTCAAGACCCTTTTTCTTAAAATCCCGTGAAAGTATCAAGCTAGAATTTATTAGGGTTTGTACTCTAAAGGTTTGTACTGAACACTCGGTGCGAGTCCGACTCGAACTTATTAATACGTACTATAAAAGAAAAAAAAACTTTAAATGTATTATTTATTTATGAACAATCTAATTAAACCTACTTAACAAACCAAAATTAATTAATCCACTTTTTGGAAACATCTATGTATTCTCCATCGGGGGAGTCGTAGTTCTTGATGGGTGGAGTCGCAACTGGACCCTTTATACTGTAAGGAATCAGCTTTAAATCCGGCTGCAAAGAAAACATATTGGATACATACATATTATTAACCTATTTATCAAAGATTTATTGTAAAATTAAAGAATTAATAATAGGACAAAGCATAATACAAATATAAACAATACTGTGAATGCATTTTTCTAATTGTTATTTACAATTTTAAGTATCTTTTTTTAGAAGCTCAAAAATTTTCAAAGTAAAATCAACAACTTTGAAACTGCGGAGCTAAACAAAGTGCATTCACTATGAAACGATTGCATAATGACATTCAAAAATGTATAGAACTGACTATAACTTTGTGACTGTCGCGCGTCAGTTCCATACATTTTTGGAATTAGTTATGGAATCACTTCCGAGTGAATGCACTTTGTCTAGCCCCGCTGATATCTTACTGTTTAGATGATTGATTAATTAATAATTGTTTGTGTGTTCAAATATAAATTAATTTCCATTACCAAACTATTAATTCAAATAGTATTAATTGAACTTTATAATGCAACACATGAAAGTAATTATGCAAAACATATTGGAACATTAAAATCAAATATGAAACACATACAAATTGAAAACAATTGTAATTGGCATTATAATTTTCAATTACAGACTAAACCTAAGTAATAAAAAAAATTGATAGGCCTAGGAAAAGATGAATATATTCAGTGACTGTGACATGATTAAATGGGAGTGACAACTAAATAAATAATGGTTTAATGTGAAGGATGAAAACCTATTGCGGCAACCCTAAATGAGTAGGAATAGGACAGGAAGTAACAGAAAATATTCCTTATTTACTTCATGCGTCTTTAACATATTATTGCTCACATCTGTTAGTAACCATCAAATACCCAGTGAGTCTTGTGCAATGTTACAATAAATACTTGAATTACCAACATACCATAACAGCTTCGTTGTACAAATCCTCGGATTCCTCATAAAGCATGTCTAATGCACGCTTTTGTGCTGCCATGATCCTGTCAATTTGTGCAACATTTGCCATATACTCTGCACGTTTGTAGCGACTCCATTCTTTTTGTAACAATGCACGAGCTTCCACCTCCTGTTCACTTAATTTCACTTCGGGTCTTTTCCGCTTTCTAAAAGAACACCTTTACAGGTAAGTTATTAAGAAGAAAAAATGGTCTAGACATTAATAGCGTTTCTTAATGAAGGCTGGATTATATAGAAGTACATCAGAAACACTTTTATGCTATGCTCGTTTATAAAAGAGATTTGGAATATTTTATATCCAGAGCTATTGACCTGTCTGGTATGTACATTTTTAAACATCATTATTCAACTTATCATATATTTTAATAAATAATACAATTACCCAATTTCATCAACAACATTTAAGGGAATCTCTAATTCCTCAATAGGCTTTAACTGTCTGGCATTCTTTTCTAATCGTCTGATTTGTTTTTCTAGTTTCTTACGACGCCTGTCTTCACGAGCTTTTATGATAGCGGGGTCCATCTTCTTCTTCTTCTTTAAAGGCTCCGCACTAACAACGTTAATTTAAATATCAGTAGCTGTCTAGTTATTATCTAAATGTATTTATAATCGTAAATATCTTACCATAATTGTTCAGTTACTTTAAATTGTAACGCAGGTGCGGTGAAAATATTCCGATTTATAGCTATTGCTTTAGGAGTAGACAACGATAATCTAAAAATATTACTGAAAATTAGTCCAAAAAATTTACATTAAAGGTTAAGATTAACATCTTCAAAAAATTACCTGGAAAATTGTTTTAAAATCGATAAACTAAACATGATGACGAAATTACTGTTTTAATTTTTCGAATTCTTTGATTCTTCTTAGTTGTTTTTAATTTGTATTTTATAATATAAACATAACCTATCATAAATTGACATTACTGTAAAATGTCCAATGAACATGACAGTGACAGTGGAAAAAGGAAATTGTGTTGCGTTCCGATTTACCTAATTTCTTTTTTATTTTTCAATTTATGTTTATTTTTTTTTAACTAAACAATCTTTTCGGATATTAATTAGGATTTTCAATACACATTATTAAATATTTTCAGTAAAGTAATATTACGAACATTAGAGTATCGGAAGAACAAGTTGGCCTTAATATTTTTTTTAGTACCTTCGTACATATAGCAATGTTCGTATGTTTTCTTTCATATCTTATCCATCAATCATTTACTTGAATACTAAATGCTCAATGCCTAATTTTTTGCCAAATACCTCCATCGGCAAATAAATTATATAATAACTAATTGATAGATTTTACGATAAAACATTACATAATTTTTCTTGTTACTACAAACACAGAAAGCAAAACTGTTTTACCATACGGCCAAAACCTTAAACTCTTATAGTCAAAAAAATGGCATTAAGTCATTCGTAGAACGGTGGCACCAAGGCTAATATTATATGAATAGCGGCGTCTTATAATATATTCTGATAAATGGTTCTGTATATAATAAACAATCCTTAGCGTGGGATATTTTTACACAAAAGAGGTGCAGCATGTTTATATAATAATGAATATTGCTATTGTAAATACCAAAATAAAGCGAAGCACTGTAAGATTACAATTGCACAGAGCTAAGAACACAGGCAGTGGCATTCCCAACACTTGATGATCATTAGATGAAGAAAAACCTGAATTGTCTACAGGATTCCAATAGAAAACTCCACTATTTTTCTTTAATTAGATAAAGATAAATTTATTTATTAATAATTCTTAATATCAATATTTAATTTTTAATATACTACTTATAATACTTTTTAATTTGTATAGCATTAGAGATACTAGCCGTTGATTTAGAGAGACTACCAAATTAATCAAACAATAAAAAAAAATTAACAAATTCTTTAAAAGCTAACTTTTACAACTACGTAGTATCCGGATTTATTTAAATTAAGCACTCCTGCATTCGATAAAATGTGTTTCAAATATGAAGTATGGCACATAGTAACCCCTTCACCCATATCGCTTTATATTGAAGAATATGTCTCTAAATTTATGAAAAAAATACTTAAATTAATCAAGCAGTAACTTTTTAAGAGCTCGATGAGGTAGCTTTAATTAAACGGATTTAATTATAAACCTTTCTATCAAAACATTCATCAATCAACTGATTAATTTATTCTAAAATTTAATATTACTCACGTAAATATAAAACTTGTCATGTTTATTGACGGTCATTTAAAGTTCTTATAAAATTGCCAGTTCGGGTCAAGTGTAATATTCATATAATTTATCATTTCCATAAAGGTTTTCATTTATGATTTTGATTAATTATAATTTTTGTGTATAAAAGGTTTTTTTTTAGTTTGAAATATGTATAAAAGTTATCTTTTATGTCAGTAAAAGGAAAACAAATAATCAAAAGTAAGAGCTAATCAACTCCAAATTATCTTTGAGGAATTATTGTTACACGATTCAGTAACGAGCCCACATCGAATGGTACCGTTTGGTTAGTAGTCCTAGATCTTTCATGCTTTCTTCTTAGACACGCGACCTATCTACGGCTCATAGCAACATCGGTTTTCCTCTAACTTAAAATGACTCAGTAATAAGTGCTACCTTGAACAACTATTAAAATCTGATAGTAAACAATTATGTAATAATTTACTAAAGAATAATAAAATAAATAAGATTCAATTTACAATGCCGCGCGTGTCATGTCTCGTGTCCACCGATAACCATCCAAAGAACTATAAAAATGTAAATCACCTCATTATAATAAACAAAACTCTGTCATTTAGCATTATCCTTAAGCGCAATGTTTGGCATCATCTCATTCTCAACTGAGAATCGATATTGACATGCGCCATACGAGACGTGCGTACGTTTCTAGTGATTTATTCAAACGTTTCATGACTTTACGTTTGTGACAGTGACTACAATGAGTTACAATCATTCGGATTACGTTTTGACAAAACTTGTGACGAATTTTTTAAGTGATGACATCTCTAATTATACTAATCATAGTGAAGTGACGCAAACGCATCTGTTTGATTTGTACGAGGCGTATAGAACCAAGGAACGTGAACAACTCAGTGCTTATAAATCTATTGCTTATGTGTTTGGTGTTGTGATATTCCTCAGCAACCTAACTGTAGTCATCTCCAGTGGTCTTATTATTAAGAAAGGTAAAGATTTATATCTACACAAATCAAGTATATATGTAAGCAATAATATGAAATTAATGTAAAGAAAGAGATATTTAAATTATTTCGTAAAAAAGAAAAAAAATATTTTTCGAAAAATCACTTGTGACACTTTTTTATTATTTGATTGATGTATAAAATGTCTTCTACGTTACTTAATTAGACAAACGCATCTTTATAAAAGAAAAATCTCATACTTTTCTTAAAATAGAAATAAATGGATGATGCATAATTCTAATCTAATCCTATCGATGTTTTATTGAGACAAAAAAGTGACGTCCATAAATAAAACAAAAAAAAACGTGATAACGATTTTCCCGCTCTTTTTAAATGGCCTTGATTACAATCTTTCCAATTACTAAGCGGGAATATTGCCAAAAAATACTATTTACTCATAATTTGACGTATTATTTACTTTTCAATTTTTTTGATCGCTTGAAATCCGGTCGTTAATTTTCTTCTAAAAGAAGGAAGTGAAAGGCAACTTTAAAAAAAATCTCAGTTAGTAATGTAATTTTGAAGGCTGTAGTATAAATTGGATTTTTCTTGAAGCACGATTCTAACACATTTTTTTTAAATAAAATTTATTACGGCAATTAAGTGATACGTGCGATGTACTGTATTTTTTACAATCCATGGACAAAGATTTATGTTTTACCAATTCGAAAAAGATGTTTATGGAAATCCGGAACGTCGATGTGATATCATCGCTATTGGCACTCTTAAAATTAATTTTTAATTCTCGTTATTTATGACAGAACAGGGTCTTTAACATATCTATTCCAAAACTGGCCGTCGCCGGCGACTCCGTCAGCGCAGAATTAGAAAAAAACTTTATTATTAGCCTTGTGTTCTTCCAGGCTATATTCTATATTTATTCCATCTAGCCATTCTAGAAATACCCTGTAAGAAATATCCATCCATCCAAACATTCGCATTTATAATATTTATATATTGTGCGTAAACAAAGCAAAAAGTATGCCAGGGTCTAACCAAATATTATATGAACTCTGTGTATCCCTCTGTGTGGTCAAGGGCTAATTTATTCATCTAACCGTGGGTTTCTGAATCCAAAATCCCCGTTTAAAACATATCGTCAACCCTATCATGTTTCCGATAACAATATGTTTTAAACAGGGAGTTTGGTCTCATAAACTCACGGTTAAACTAATAGAAATAAGTTATAGGAACAACCGCACAGATACCATAGACATTTTTTTTTGTATATACACGTGATTACCAGCTAAATGACAAGCGTACGTTTTCGGTATAGCAACGCAGTTAATGGCTCACATAACCGATCCAATGCGAACATTTGGCTCACGTACATGCCAAAAACATAAACATTTGAACAAAACACAATACGAAATAGAGCTCTATAAAAGTTAACATTTAATTTTATTAAAAAACATTGTATAATTTCGAAATCTGAGCCAATAATTGAAATAATTGATTTTATTTTGTAGTACAGAATTACTTTTTTAATTTGCAAATATTTAATACAAGTTTAATAAAAATATTCATAACAATATACATTAATAAATTCGAACCTTATTCCTTGTTTATAGAAACTTTAAATTTTTAAGTCATGCTGAACTACAATAATAGTATTTACTTTTAAAAATTAAAAAAAAACTATAGCACCAAGAATATTCAAGACAAACACGCATACAACATTACTCCGAATGAATAATGAGGAGTCTGTTTGTTCACAGCACACTTGAAATCGCTAATGGAATAAGTAATCTACACAAACTCACTTGTACCTTATTCACTCAAAATGATTACACATTTTACTGTATGAATAACTAACAAAACAAATACGTTTTGTTAAAAGAATAATTCGTCTTCTCTAGTAACTGCCAGTTGCTATTAAGAAAAACCTCTTCTTGGAAACCTTTTTACAAATTTAAAATTATTTTATCACATTCCTTAAATCCAGTGCAGGAAAGCTGAAATAAATCGCATTAACACTTTTCAGTTTAGATTTAGTTCAGCCTAGGCATTGTAGTTGGACTAGGCCGATTCATTTACTCTTATTTGTTTCAGGTCAACAACCAAAAAGTACATATCTCCTTCTCGGAAATGTCTCCCTTGCCGACACAATTATCGGAATATCGATCATTTTTGGGGCCAGCGTTGAAACGGCCACAAGCTCAAACACGCTGTGCATTTTCCAAATTGGTAAGTTCAAAAAAAAACTACAAATACGAAAATAATTTTAAGCCTGATAATTAAATCAATAAATTAATTTGATTACTTTTGTGAATAGGTATGTTGGTTTGTCCAGCCATGGTGTCAATATTCAGCGTTGGCATGATCGCCGTGGATCGATACATCTACATATTACACGGATTGTATTACCAAAGATGGTGCAATACAACCAAAGTGAGAATAATAATAATGTGCATTTGGATGATCGGTAAGTGATTCGATATTATCACTTAGTATTTAATGTTCAATGACTAACATGCTTCGTGTTTATAACAAAGCACCTCACAACACTTATTGCGTTACAGGTTTAACTCTTGGATTCATGCCTGTCACCGGTCTGGTGAATGAAGATCATATAGATATTAAATGCACCTACGTTTCACTCTTTCCTAGTATTCTTATACTAATAAATTCACTTTTAAGTATAATACCAATCCTATTAGTAGCAGTATTGTATACCATCATCCTCTTCAAAGCTCTTAAGAATGCTAAACAAATAAATAATACATTAAAAACAGTTAGAATTAAATCATCCAGCGACGCATCAGAAATAAGAGCTTACCGCGGACACGGGAATTATAAAGCAACACAATCAGTGAAAGTTGCTAGAAAATTAAGCGTAACAAAAATTAAAAGGAGCGCTTCATTTGATACTGTCGATGGACTTAAAACCGAATTTAAAACTAATAAAGATAAATCAAAAAGCACCGAAAACCTTAGCAACGATCAAAATGAAAATGGTAATTTGAATAATGGAATGACTTATTCCAAAACATCAAACAAACGTGTATTTGATACTAGTTTCCTCACTATCAGTACATCAACGATTATAAATGATTCGATAGCTGATATTAGACAATCGCCTCATAAAATTGCAAAAGCCATAGCAAATTGCACAACCCGTTATAAAGAGAAAATGAAAGAGCCCAATAGATTGAGGGCGGTCTTAATAGTGATGTTAACAACGGGCAGTTTTATAACGACATGGATACCGTTTTTTATAACGGCTATTTTCTACGTATTCTGCGAGGAAAAAATGACAAATCCTAAATGCATAGATATGAGGATATTGCTGCGAGGCCCGTTGGCAGTAACGGCTTTTTGTAATAATATATTAAATCCTTTGATTTACGCATGGTGGCATAAAGGATTCCAACAAAGTATCAAGACATATTTCCAGAAGTACATTAAAAGTATATTCAAGAATCCTTACCTCTGATAAATGTTAACGCTCTTTTTTGAGTAATGTTTTTTAGTTACTTTAAGATACTGGTTTTGATAAATAGCATTTATAACGCTTTACTCGTGTAGAATTCCTACTAGGCATTCTCCTTTAACTCCAAATGGAGATACCATAAAATAAATGACTTCGCAATTTCTTTTCTCATCATTATGTGATCTATAAGCGATATATCTAAGAGCGTCGGTGACTCAGAGGTCAAGCACGTGACTTGCAATCTGCGGGTCCTGGGTTCGAATCCCACCATGTACCGATGTGTTTTTCGATTTCCGATTTACATATGTACATTTATTCAACGTTCTTACGGTGAAGGAAAACATCGTAACGTAACCTGCACATATCTGAGAAGATATTCAAATATATGTGTGAAATCAACCAAACCGCACTTGGCCAGCGTGGTTGACTATGGCCTAATCACCCTTAACTTAGGGTAGGCTCCGAGCCCTTCGGTAGGGACGTATAGTGAGCTGATGATGATGTGATCTATAGCCAAAGACCAGGCTTATACATAGCACGAAATGCACTTCATTGTATTTAACTTTATTGTTATTTTATGTGATTTATGTCCTTGTTGTATTCACAATTAATTTACAATAAAATAGCTTACAAATTTGATTTGATTTTAAAATAATTTTATGTGGCTTTATATAGCACGCACAAACTAACAGTGCAGACGTTTGTCCTAAATAAGAATAAAAAAAAGTTTTTTTTTTTAACATTCTTTTCTTTCAGTCTTTATATATTCAATAATATGAATATAGGTATGTATTTTTTCCAAAAAGTTTTATTGGTTTATTGTAGACACTTTTTTTAATATTATATAAAATAAAATAGATTTTTGAGACAAGTACTTATTTACTACATGAGCTTTGCTGGTTTTCTAATAACCTAAATTTATGGTCAAAGTTCACTAAAGAAAGGTAAAAATAATGAATTAAAACAACAATTATTAATTAATTTTGAAAGAAAATAATTTAATTGTGTTAATTAAATACATATATACATTCCAAACAATCAAAATATAGCAATTTTTTTTTGTTTTTTGTGACTTAGTAGTCACTGTTTGCCTTGAAGAGGCAATAGCTTCACTTGGCTTGAGGTGGCCGAGTGCAAATGGCGCTTAGCCTGAACCTCCTTTAAGAGTAACAAGACTCGAGGGCTCCCTCAGGAGCCTCGGCTCGGGTTGTTACTTCGTTATTGTTACCGGATTGGGAGGTCACCATTATAACAAATGTAAAAGTCATTATGCAGAGCATAGAAGGGACAGACAGTTAAAAGTAATAAAAATGCTTGTTAGATACGCAAATTGAATTTTAGTGTGATTTTACAGGTCTATTTGTCGCCAGCTTGCCAGCTATGGGTTGGACAGGGAGCACGTTTAGAGGGTACAGGTGTTGGTACATCGCAGTCTTCCCGCCACCGCTCCTGATTATCGTGTCATTAATGGCATTATCAGTAATCATCATGGTTTGCGTTTTATATATTATCATTCTGCGCAGCGCCGTACAAACTGTTGACAGAATTAGAGAGTTCCAAGAGAGTCATACAATATCTTACATAAACGAAGCATTTAAATACGATGAACATATCAATTCTCCAGTTCACGAAACATCAACCACAACAATAACCATAACAATATCGTCACAAACTGTCACAGAATTAACTGACAACCCTAATGAAACTCACGAACTGGCTGGTGTAATTACGGAGAAAAATATTGCTGGAAAAAAAAGAATTGCTGGAAATAAAAACTTTTTTAAAATGTCCGGTCAACTAGGGGCAAAGGCGGTCAACCATCCGAGTAAAATCAAAGCTGTCAAAACAGTATTTCTTATACTTCTCTGTTTTGTAGGCACTTGGACACCTTATTATGTTGCAATAATATTATACGTAAAATGCGACATTACCAAGAATGGTTACGATTGCATACCTTTAGAAGTATTAACTTTGGGACCACTTTATATTTTGGGTGTAAGTAACAGTGTATGTGATCCAATAATTTATGCTTGGAGACATTCGGGTTTTAAAAAGACATTGTGGAAAATTTATGACAAATTTATTAGGAACATGAGAATGTTATTTTAGACATATTTAATTTATTTTATACACGAAATACAAGAACATTTACTTATTATGTCGATCAATAACTCAACGAAATTATATTTTTTTATTATTAATCGCAATTTATAAATAAACATATTATAGTATTTTTTTGTATTATTTCATTTAAAAAAAAACATTCTATAAATCAAGAAGGTTGCATTGTGCATTCATCTTATTCATTTTAATAATTACACCAATATATATTTTATAACTTTGTATAAATTATTATTACATCGAAGATATGAAGAATTTATGATACGAAACAGAAATATGTTCATCTTGTATAAATGCGTCCCGGAGGCCTAACTTAGTCCTCTTTCACTTCCCACCCTTTTTCTTATAAGGAAAGGATGTGAAGTGGACGTGGACTTTCCGGATTACAGGATGCATTGGAAGGGAAAATATTTTCTTTTTGTGCATCCTCTCCTCCGTCGATTAAAGGTAGGCAACGCATATGCGTATGTCTATGGGCAACGATCACTTCGCTATTTAAGCGATTTCAGGTGGCCGCTCGCTCGTTTGCCACCAAATGATATTAAAAAAAATATTCAGGAATTACAGGATTCGATACCATGGGATCAAAATAAATGTTCTAAAAAGTAATCACCAATGCCGATAGGCTTACATTGAGACTATATCAACCTACTTTCTTTTTCAATTTGAGTTAAAAAAAATACGTATTAATATAAAAATATTTATGGTCTTGTGAGTGTACTTATTTTGTCCGACCATCTTTTACTGCAATAAGAGAAACATTTTCGGTTCGGGTATTAAAAATAACGATTATTACTCGTCTTGACGATCTCTCTTCGTGAAATGTAATGCTCTGTTAATGTAACAGCGAATAACGTCATATAAAGATAAACGTTCATTTGATAACATTTTCACACAACAGCAGAAACTTCGACGAAAACTTTAAACTCTTTTTAGTAGAGTATTGTTTACAGTGTACATATTTCCCGTACATATAAACTTAATTATCCTATCTCTATAAATAGCGATGCCAGGCGTCCGGATGATGCCGGACATAGGTAGGCTTTTTGATTGTGTATCCGACCAAAATAAACGGTGTCCGAATTGTCCGGCTTTTGTTTAAGCTTTATACATTTCGCAAACGAGAGTGGCTGGCGGAATATAGGGTGTGTGCTTTTCTATCCAAATGTCCGGCCAAACTGATTGGTCTGTCCGGCTATTAGGTTTGATGAACTGGCAACCCTAACTACAAGTAATATCTAGCAATACGGTAATAAAATACATTGATAAAAATAATATATTGGTATTTAAATTATAAAAATTTTATCATGAATTTCCGATGTGGCCTAAGTTGCATTAATAATTTTATGATTTAGTTTGGTAATGTTTAAAATTTTCAGTAAAAACGACACAAAAATACATACGTTCCCATATTTGATTAATTGCAATACAAGAAAGTGAAATGATGGCAAGTGATTAAATCACCTCCTTAAATTGGTCTTTGAAAATGTTTTGGTAGATAAAAATCTAATAATCACGTTCTTGGGCATCTAATGTGCGTGTCTTAAGAATGTTTGCTTCGACTTGTTGCGTGATGCGTGAGATGTGTGCGTGAAGTCTGACGTGGTTTCCACTGTTAAATGGATTATGTAAAAACATTATATAATCCTTTGAATTCAATTAGTAAAAATAGAGATAACAATATCTTTACATTCTGATACAAGCTTCCGGAAAATTTGAACATTATATACACATTCCTACATTTGAACAAAACACGGATACATTAAACCATATTTCAAATTTCTGAGGTGAAGGTATCTTAATAACCATGTTGCAAACTGTACCGTACATTCGACTTGTATTAATACATGTTGTCATTCCTCTCACACTCTTTGAAAAAAATAGAGACAGCAATAATATGTTGTGTCAATACAGTTGTCACTGTATTCGAAGCCTACTATAACAATTATGACGCGATACATCAAAGCTAGTAGTTTATCCACTTTATCGTATCCAATTGCAGATTAAGGTGCAATAAAGATATAGGCAGTATTATTTATCGGGAGGAATTAAAAGTAAATACGGTAGCAGATTAAGGTCAGTGCTAAGTGAGATGGCGCGATCGGTGTTGTGTGTCCTACTGTTGGCCGTGGCTTTTGCCCAGGCTAAGCACGAAAAATATGAAGGGTAAGATATTACTAATTTCATCATCCTTTCTTATCATGATTATGACTATGGACCTAGCACGAATATTTGCGACTAGCGCCTTCATATCATCATCTATAACTATGTCAAAGTGAGTATGCGATTTTTGGTGCACAAATTTTAAAGTAGATTTTGTCGAGAACGATACGATGGTGTTTCACACAAATATTCGTGCTAAGCCCACTGGTGCGTGTACGCTCTGCTTTATAACAAACTTTATGGCAACTTGTTAACCAGGCTACAAATGAACGCCGTGGAATTAAGTAAGAGCCAAATACATAAAAACTACGACTCATTGTTATTAATGTAGTAGATTATAGTTTACTTCAAATAAAATCTTTTAGTTTGCTATTAAAATAACATTAGTCTAGGGTCCTATTCCTATATAATTTTTGCTTAGCATGTTCGTCTGTGTCACTTAGCGACGGCATCTACGAAGTTAGAGTCACGAAACTAAATAATGAGACATGTCTTCGCCTTGGCCCTGCTAAGGGCTCTTAATAAGCAATAGTAACATTGTTTACCCTACACGTAACGAGGTCTTCCGGAATATATTTCCTTCTGCAAATCAGTTTCGACCTATTTTCCTCATCGGATACCTTCCATGCATATAAACAGGTACACAGAGCCTACTTTAAAATACATGTTTCGCTTTACAATGAAGATATTTTATATGGCTATCAAGTACATATAAATATTATTACTTAGTAACCATTCTGTATGAAAACATCTGTCGGGATTTTCCAAATGAAATTGGTCATATTTTTAAGGACATTAACTTCGTTTGCATGTAAAATAAATATATTTTAGATCCATCAAAATATAAGAAAATAAAAGAAGATAAACCTAAACTATAACTTTTATTGTTTGATATTACAGAAATTTCTAGATAAGACTCCTTCTCGATTAGAAATTACTAACAAAGATCTATACCTAACGCCAAACCCTTTATCTATACTAATGTTATAAAGCGGAAGAGTTTGTTTGTTTAAACGCGCTAACCTCAGGAACTACTGGTCCGATTTAAGAATTTCTTTTTTTGTTGGATAGTCCATTTATAGAGGAAGGCTTTAGGCTATATAACATTTAATTCCGCACGGACGGAGTCGCTGGCGACAGCTAGTTATAAATATAGGGTCAAGTAATTGTTTCATAACAGACTTATCTTAATATAAAACTTGTTGCTTTAATTACAAACACATTTAATAAGTCACTTACTTTTAATTGCAAGTTTCTGCTTCGACGAACAAACGATTCGTTGGGTAGAAAATTTTAAAAGACTTAAGACTTCTTGATATTAATCTAAATTGCATGATGAGAATTATCGTTTTATCTATAAAATTAGTTACTTAAGAGCATTAATTGGGCAAAGTTAACGCTAAAACTTGGTACAATGCCAAGAGCCCAGTCCTAGTGTTCCCGCTGCACATGTAGTTAACACAGCGCCACACCAAGTTTAATATTAGTTATGAAGGCAAATTGAATATAAATTATACAACGCTACTCCATAACTCCGACAACTCCTTGCATGGACCATTTCTGCAGGCGTTTGTTAACTAGAAGACTTAATAGCTCTAAGCACTAAAGTACTGGGTTGAAGTTTTGCTGGAATTTCCTCTAAATACAAGATTGTTGTTTGTTCAATGATAGTTAACAAAACCTTATCAATCCATTACGATATATCATTCCTTTCGAAAAAACAAAACCGAATAATTGGGCAATGAATTGAGCCATAAATCAGAATGTTATAATGTAAACAACAGATCCGAGTTCTGTTAGACCTTAGGTAAGTTCAGATTAACTGACTCATTGTGATTTGATACATCGGCATGACAGTTATATAAACCTTTTTAAGCCAAACATCGATAAATGAAAAAAAGATTTCTTTAGAGACTTCAAGTTACCTAAGACCTTATGCAATCTTCTCAAACTATAGATTGTATTATTATATTAATAACTTTAAGGCATCAGTTGTACCGCGTGGCGGGACCGAGGCATGAGATCGGCGCACTAGAAGCCCACCTGGACATCATCTCCGCGACACCCGCGGCCCGCTCCGTCACCGGCAACTTGGAGGCTTTGGTCAGATTGGCGCCGGAGGAGAAACAGAAATGGCTACAATACTTCGATACGAAACAAATGACTTACACTAAGGTTATTGATAATCTGGCCGAGTAAGTAACCATGACTTTAAGAAAAATAGTTTTTCCACCATCTCTATGCATGTGTTATACTTATTTTTTTCTATATTAAACTTGTGATAAATGTGTCCAAAATTTTCAGTATTCTTCGCAACGAAGAAGCAATGATCAAACAAAGGAAATATGCCGCGAAACGAAGCGGCAAATCTATCAGTTGGGACACATATTACAACTCAGAAGAGGTATATTATTTTTGTTTCCTAAACATATTAACTGAAAAAAAAAACAAAATAATACGTTCTCTGATAACTAAAAAAAATACTGTTTTTCCTTTAGATCAACAACTACATCGACCAATTAGGTGAGGAATTCCCTGACAAAGTGACGGTTATAAACGCGGCTCTTAGTTACGAAGGTCGACAAATCAAGTACGTGAGGATCTCGACGTCTCGCTTCGAGGATCTGAGAAAGCCAGTGATTATTATCGATGCTGGTGTCCACGCCCGTGAATGGGTGACAGCGCCTGTAGCTTTGTACATCATACATCAACTAGTCGTTGATGTTGTTGACAATAACTTGACAGAGAGGCTCGACTGGGTGATCATACCAATGGCAAACCCGGACGGATATGAATACTCTATTACTACGGTAATTTATATTTAGTTATCGAGATTATTAATTAATGTGTTTGTTTTCAAGGTCGGTAGGATATTTAAGAATCTATAAGATTTTCTTAATAAAAACGATTGGTCATGTTTTATTCTTCTCTTACAACCTATTGGTGTAAGAACTCATGAAGGTTTGTTACTTATTTTTGAAATTCTATCTCTAACGAGACACGGAATAGGTACTCACAAAATTGACCATTATTTACGTGACTGATTATCTTACACGAAATAACAACACCAATAGTTTGATATCTTTATTTATTTCAATGAAAATGAGAGGGATGGCGATCTATTTTTATACATGTGTTGAGGCAATGAAAATACGCCGTAATGATATGATTTACCTACAATAATTTCGTTAGTAAACTTGCAATCGTGATTTTGATACAAAACATGATAATAAATGTATTGTTTTATTACAGTCTCGTATTACACGAACGACATTTAGAATTCAAATGAGTTTTTTAATAGTAATTGCAACAGAAGAATTCCTTAATCTTGAAGTGCAACTTCAATATAGACGGGGATCTTAGGGATTTGCATGTGAAAAAGTAACCACCCTGTAGATTGAGATTTTTAATAGTTTTTATAAATAACGTCGCTCCAGTTATTTAATAATTGCCTAAGTATATTGTATTTTACACATATTTCACACATTTTTCACCATTTTGTCTAGGATCGTATGTGGCGTAAAACTCGTTCTAAATCACACGAAGGCAGCGATGAATGTCCCGGTGTTGACGGCAACCGTAACTTCGACCATTACTTCGGCACGAGCGCGGCCAGCGCCAACCCTTGCGCCATCATCTACGAAGGACCCGCGCCATTCTCGGAACCTGAGATCCGTGTCATCAGAGATGTCGTCTTACAGAATCTAGATCGCGCAGCTATGTACATTTCCGTACACAGTTTTGGAAACATGTTCTTGTACGCATGGGGTAACAACGGTAAATATTAGAGATGGTTCATTTTTTACTTTTACTATTTAAAACTGAATAATTCATAGTCACAAATAAGAATAAAAACTGTTGGTAGAAAGTAGGAATGGTGTTAATAAAGAACGAGTTATTTCTTTGATTAATTCATAGTCTATATTCAAGAAAATAAAGCGCTATTCAAGTAAATTTTCATAGAATAAGCATATCTTGCCTATGCTAATAGCAACCGAAAACTTTTAAAGTCTTTCGTCTTCTTCACACTTCAACACTTTTTATATGATACACAGGAACCCTGCCTTCAAACGGTTTAAGTCTCCACGTGGCTGGTGTCCGTATGGCAACTGCTATCGACGAGATGGCTCTCGAGAAGGCTGACCGATACGTGGTCGGTAATGCTGCTAACGTCCTGTACTACACCACTGGAACGTCAAGAGACTGGACACGTGCTGTCGGCATCCCACTTACTTACACTTTAGAGCTCCCCGGCTATGAATATGGCTTCCTCGTCCCGCCGACATACGTTGAGCAAATAGTCACCGAAACTTGGGACGGAATCAGCGCAGGCGCACACTACGTACTATCTTTACAGTGATATTTTTGATTTGTAGATTTTAATAAAAATCTATTTTTCAATCATGTTAGAATTTATTTACTAAGCTTTCAAATGTCAAATGAGTTTATATGATTGATATCTTGGTACACCAATTTTATTTATTATTTTTAAATTATAAGATACAATATTGTGATTTTTATAGTGTAAAGTCATAAAATATACAATTATAGTCGAAAATTAAAAAAAATAACCAATATTCGAAATTATTAATCTAACAATTCAATTAAATGGTGTTGAATGAACACTTAACATTATAACGTAAATTAATCCCTAATTGCACAAAAGGCCGCAGGCCAAGCGAAAGTTTTACATGTTGAAAACGCTTAAGGGCTTTTGAAACTAAACTGTTACACGCTAATAGGGACAATGGAAAATATAATTTGTGGTTAACACAAAATTTTACGATCCAACCTTTGCGTTTTATTGTAAATCAATAGACGTTTCTACGTCGGTTCGACCGAAATGGTTGAAATCTCGAGAAGTTCCAATCCAGACAACATATCGCTATCCCTTTCAATCTCTTAGAAAAAAACAGAGATAACCATATATTTGAGTACTTGTGTACTTGAAGGGTAATGAACTAAACGTCAAACATTTCAAGGTCAAGTTAAAAATCTCAAAATTATTATTTTACGATTAGTCTGTAATCTGTTACTTGAAAAGTTATTTTACTAAATATTTTAATCTGAGTGTAAAAACCCTATGAATATGTTGGTGATTATTTTTTTTTAATATAATCCTAACATTCTGTATACCACTAAGCTTGTGGATGTCCCAAAATAATGAAAAACAGAATAGCCGTTACGAGCGAGTAAAATTAATTTAAAACTTTTAAGTGTGGTATTAACGTTTTAACTTTCCTCTTTCTAAACTTTACGATGGCCGTTGTTTAGAGGTCGTGCAATAATAAAGTTTGTGAGTTTAATCTTTTTATAATCTTCTCAAAAGATTAAAATAAAAAAAAAACATTTGAGGTTACATTAAAAATTTAATTATTCACGTTACAAAAATAAACAATTTAATTGTAGCAAATAGACTGTAAAATTAAATTTATTTACTAAATTCTTATAGCCAAATACGTATGTAGTTAAAAAATAAACGTAAAACGTTCCACACCTACTGTAATTTTCACATATTAAAGTAAACTCCCGTCAATTCGGTGGCACTAAATGTGTTAATTTAATTTCGTTATCAACTCTCGTGATTTCCTTGAGGGATACTTATCTTCAAAGTCTGGAACTAAGCTCCGCGATTTAAGAAAATAGAACATTCAAGGCTGAAACCTTAGTAGACTAAATAATATAATGTTTTTAAGTAATTTAACACAATAACTACAGGGTATAGAAAAGTAATAACGAACGGAAGTTTCCTCAAATATAGTTATATTTGAGGAAACTTGAAAGTATCGCCAGTGATAACGATGCATTTATTTTTCGTTTCGACACCGGTTCGCTTGGGCAGCAGGCCGGATTGGAATAGTAAGTGCTAGAACATAATCCTAGGTTTTTGCTTTACATGCCAACGTATTATTTTGAAATAAATACTTAATACTTTTGGTATGCATGTAAGAACTTTTATTTTTTACTCTGTGGATCTGATCTTTCGTCTGAATCTGATTCATCATCTGTTGACATAGGCTTCATATAAAATGGCAACAAATTAAATTCTTTAATTTTTGTACTATTTTCAATTTTTTTCTTGCTACAAGTAAATATAGTTAATGTTGAAAAAGTCGTTGCCAGATTTGTTGGTAAAAATAATGTTGCCGAAAATTCTTGAGAACCGACGCCATTCTTTGAAAAAGCTTGTATTCCTGTATCATTGCATATCACCCTTACTTCGACTCGCGACACTGTGACATCAGCTGAAAAAAAAAATCTATTTAACTTTTTTTGTTGGCCTGTACAATGAAATTTACGCAGGACGCTGTACATATGTTTATATCTTTTAATTTTATGTCTGATTCTAATTTGATTTTTTTTTTTAGGTTGAGATTTTTAATTTCCTTTGTGTAATTAATTAACTATTAAACATTGTAATACTTACGATTATCGCTCTTGTAGTAAATATCGAAAACCCTATTCAAACGAAGTGGTGACCACACTTTTCTTTCAAAATACAAAGCATTTTCTACAAAAAAATAACAAAATATATCAGTTAACGAACAATCCATATATATCTACATAAATAAAAAATATAGTCGTATCTACCCTTACAATCGCCTAGACTCATTAACAACTTATAGTATGGAAATCCAACTGCTTCTATGGTTCTTAAAAATATAAACTGATTCGAATAATGAAATAAAACTGCAAACACCAAGAAAACAACAAAACACTGATGCGAACATACGAACAAAATACGACTCATTTTTAAACAGAACCGCGAGCCAGCTGGTTGTTGAGGTTTATTTCAGTCTATGAATTAAGTAACGCTTCTACGAAGTTTCTTGATACGATCCATTGTTAAACTATGCAAGCAAAACAAACCGCGTTTGGTTTCGTCTTCGGTCATATGGAGTCTAATACTAATTTGAACAACATATTACTTAATTTCTATTTGTACTATAAGTCGCAAATATTTGTGTAGGTACATTCGGAGTTTCATATATTTGTTATGTTTAATAAAGTAAATGAACCACCCATTGGCTTAGTTCATACGTGGTAAAACCTGAAGATATACATTCATTATGTTTAAATTAAAGATCATAGTATAATGATACAATGTCGATGGTAGCGACGCCACCTGCCAAGTAAAGTTCGTGAACAAAACGTTCTTTTCAATCGCCCTGTCAAAGAAGTTTCCTTTATCCATACTTGCTTCGAAGACCACCCTGCGCGTTAGATCTAAGCCACGCAAACCTAAAAGCTGAGTAGTGAAGTGAAGTAGAGAAGTGAATAAAATGAATAGGCAGCGGTCAATTCGCTATTTTAACACGATGATCCCAGAGTAAAATCGTGGCATTGTTAAAATTACGGGTTTTGGTAAAAAGAAAATTAACTTACACAATAACATTACATTCGTTTTTAAAAATTATGATTTCTTGTTTTTGCGTATATTTAATCTGTACATGTTTTTGAAGGACAGATTTCAAACACATGAAACGGAACGTTATGTTTATTTACGTGCAAAAGTCAATCACACGCAAACGCAAATCAAATCACAATAGTCATTACGCACAAAAGTATAAATTTTTAGTGTAATGATCTTTAAAATAATTTAAAATGTTGTGGTATCTGCCATGGTCTGAAAGTATCAAGAAGAGGGCTTGCAGATATCTCTTACAACGCTACCTTGGAAATTTCCTTGAAGAAAAACTCACGTTAGATCAGCTGAGTGTGGATCTGTACAATGGAACAGGAACGGTATGCGATGTCAGCCTTGACTGCGAGGTAAATTTGTTTTATTTTATTACTATAAATTACTTACCAACTAATCTCTGTATGATTGTTACTGATATTTATATCAACACATCCCTTCTAACGCCAAATTTAAGTGCGCAATATTTTTTTAACACGTGTTAACTTTGCCCTTTTAGACAAAGAAATTTTAAAACATCAGAAAATGTCATTACTATAACATGTGATTATCACAATATATAAAAAAAAATTAAAAGAATTACAGACATTACAGTTATTGCAAACAATTATTTTCTTCGTATTTCTTTTATTTTTAGTTATTTAAAATTTAATAAAGTTTTTTCCATGTTTACCCATTGATAATTTATTTGAGCAGTTACCAAATTAAGGGGAGTAATTATATTCACTTGTAATTTAACAAAGTAAAATGTATTTTTGAATTTTAATAAATTTTGTTTGGGTTCCTTTGCAAGGCCCTTATACTAAACAGGTTTTATTTTTATGATTGTGATTTAGGTACATAAAGAAACCTGTATTGGGTCACTTCAGGCATAGCCATCTTGGCTAAATGACTTTGGTGGAGGATAATGATTACCTTATCTCACTATATTGCATAAATTAAATTGATAAAATGAGAAAAACATACTTTGTATGGTTGCAATAAATAGAATTTTTTTTTTAAATAATACCAAACTGTTATTAACTTTGAGAGACATTTAACGTTAATTTAATTTAAAATTGTTTCTTATAATGTGCATGAAGTATATTTTTACATATTTTTGCATATTTTAAATTATTATGCACCATTTTCTATTTAATTTCAGGCACTCAATGAGCTGGGTGACTCACAAAATTGGCCGTTGGAAATAGTAGATGGGCAAATGCAAGAAATTACTGTGACTATACCTTGGTCAACATTGTTAAAAGATGATTCCGTTGTTGAAGTCAATGGCTTATCACTTACAGTTCAACCAAAAGTCAGAGCTGAACCAGGTAAATTTAAATAGAGTAAACAAGACTGTTTTTTTTTTATATCATAAGGTGACAAACGAGCGAGCGGGCACCTGAAATCACTGAAATAGCGAAGTGACCGTTGCCCATAGACATATGCAGTTGCATATGCGTTGGCTACCTTTAATCAACGGAGTAGAGGATACACAGAAAGATAATATTTTCCCTTTCCATGCATCCTCTCATCTGGGGAGTCCACCTCCCATCCTTTCCGTACAAGAAAAAGGGTGGGAAGGGAAAGAGAACTAAATTAGGCCTCCGGGACGCACACTCACCAGACGAAACGAGGAATTGCATCCACTTCACGCCTGTCTTCTGTGTGGTATTTCACCGGGCGAGCCGGGCCAATTCATGCGAAGATGTTAAAGCGGGCTCTACCACTGTTTATGTTAAAACAACATAGTCATTATGCTGACCGTATGTTTGATGGCTTTGCAGTTGATTAGGACTGTACTATACCTATTGCATTTCAAATATCATGAATATTAATAAAAATATCACTCAAAAAATTAACATACATCATTCATTGTTATATTTCTATTCAAATATCTTGGCAACACAAGGTTGTCAATGAAAACAGCACACAATAAAAATTATTAATTTAAGGTTTTCAAGGCTTTCTTCTTATACTACACTATTTCCTTATGTAGTCTCATCTATGTTGGAGTCAATGTGGTCATCCATGTCATCATCAATGCAACTTGCTGCCGAATGTCTCCGAGAAGAAGCTGGACCACAGGAATCTAATCCTGTGGAAGGGATTGAAATGTTTGCCCATGCCATTGATTCTGGTATGTAAAACCCGACATATAATGATAAAGTCATACTAACTTCAATTAAACTTATAGTATAAGCAAAAAACCTTTAAAAACTGTTATTATTTTTATTAAGTATTAGCATTTTTAAGGGGCAACTAGGCCTTTTATAAACAGTTGTTGAGTAGTATAGGAATAATGTAGGAGAAAATAAGTTGCTTTATTGATTATTTTATTGAAGCTGGTTGGAAAATTATAGCGTAAATATTCTGAATATCTCGTGCCAAAACTATAATGCCTAAAGTGAGTTTTGTGATGTATATTATATGTTTAATTTAAATTTACCTTCTCTATTTTTTAGTTTTGAGCAGAGTGAAGGTAAAATTTGTCAACACAAAAATAAGAATAGAACATGTGCCCAAAAATGGTGTCAAAGGGATTGCTTTGGAAATTCACATACAAAAGTAAGTTATGGATTAAAGATACGCAACATATGTGCAATTACAGATGTCTATGGACAGCTGTCTCTTCATCCAATCCAGGTGTCCACTTACTTGCTTGCAACCTTGTAATAAAAAAAATAATATAAATTTTATTTAATTACAGTATTGATTACTTTGATGAGGCCGGTGCAGAACCTGTTCCTGAAACAACAGATCCTGGCCAGTCAAAAACATATATTGTTTCAACATATACAAACAAGAAGATTAAATTTAATGGTGTTACATTATACATAGACGAGTTCCCATCAAGACTTAGGACCATGGCTAGAAGTCTTACTATGGAAAAATCTGTATCATCACAAGCTGATAAATCTGAGGCAGAAACACCAGATGTTAACTACCAAAGTACTATATCTGATATATTCTATGAAACTAGAAGTGTCATATCAACTATAGAAAATGATCCAGTCAAAGAAATAATCGGTGATGATACTCAAAGTGGTTCGAGAGAACCAACTCCAGAAGAAAAAGCAAAGCAACCCGAGCCCATTGTATTTGCTAAATTAACTGGACAACAGGAATTAGCATTGAAATTAAAATACTCAGAAGAAGTTGAAGGTCCTAAAGTTGAAGTGAAAATATTATTAGGGTCTTTGATAGTGTATTTGACACCGCGACAATTGCATACACTGTTCGAACTTGTTGATGCTTTAAATCAACCCGATTTAGAAGATACAAGGTAAGACAATTGAAATTCATTGTTAAATATAAATTAACTGTGAGTTTCTGAAACCTCAGGTTAAAAATTATTGTCAAACATAATGACAGTGATGACTATATGTTTTATCCAAAATTTTGGTCTCAGAAACCCACGGTAAGTTATTCTTTTAATTATCAAAAAGGTTGGTAGGTCTACTAAACTATTATATGTAATTATTGATATTCTAGCAATTTACCTCTTCGTCAAAGCGGTGTGAATATGCAGTGCAAGCCAATGAAACAGGCTGATTTCCAGCTAATCGAAGCTCAACTCCAAGGCAATTTGGAGCGGCAGAGTAAACCAACACATATGTATGGATGGTCGGGACCTAGTTTTGGTAAGTTTTAAAACAATATAATGTAAAATATTCGTTTCCAAACTAAATAGCAACTAAAGGATTATTTTTAAGAATAAACACTTTAAAACAATTTTACAGAAGACAGTGACGCTGAAAGTGAGAAGTTCCATCCGATGACAACCAACCAGATGACGGAGAGTTTTACATCATCCGTTAGTTCTATGAGTGCCAGTATGACATCCAGTGTCAATATGCCTACTGCACAGCCTAGAATCAAGAGGAATAGAAAAGGTATACAACTTTTGACAAAAAAAAATATAATTTGAACGCGATTTACATCAATTAGTTACAACACCATCTATCGACGAAAAAAATTAAACAATTTCATAAAAAATCACGAGTTAAGTCTTAAAAATCGTTTTTGTAATGTTTCAGTACCGCATATTGACGGAGATCCAACTGCAGAGGTTTCGCACATCAGCCTGAGGATGGCGTCATTTTCTTGCGTTTTACTGCATAAGGTAAAATATTTTTTTCTTGTGATAAAAAGTACATCAATAATTACAATACAAATTTTTGCCCGACTTTAGATAGGATAAACTGGGTAGAGTAAATTTTTGATGGGTATCGTAATGTATGCTTCACCGTTCTTTATTATTGTTCTTCTCTTTCTCTCTCTTCAGCCATATAACGCCCACTGCTGGGCATAAGCCGGGGAGGCCAGGATGATCGGTTCTGTATTACCCTCATCCAGGATACTCTTGCAACCTTGACCAGATCGTTGTTTCTCTAGAGTCATATTTTTTATTACCAATTTTACTTTACTAATATTATAAATGTTTAGATGGATGGATGGATGTTTGTAGATATCTGCGGAACGGCTGAACAGATCTCCGTGAAATTTGGCATAGATGTATAACATAGCTTGGAAGAACACATAGGCTACTTATTTTTATTGAATTCCGCGCGCACGGAGTCGTGGGCGACAGCTAGTTTCATCGATACTTTTTTACGTATAGTAAAATAAATAGGTATATTTTCATATTTTTTTTAGGATATATTAGTGGGTACTCCAATGGGTACGGATTACTTATCACCCGCATCCATTGTCAAGATGCAGCAAGCTTCTAGAGAGTTCTTTGACAATGTAGAATCTTTCTGCAGAAGTGAAGAGCGAAGAGAGAATCATAAAGTTAATGATGCTTTAGATAAAGCTACTAAGAGAAATCATTTAAGGTAACGTAATCAAAAAAAAGAAATTTAAAATATGCCAAATTCATTTTAGTACCGAATAATGATAAAAGTTTTGTTGTTTTTCACCAATTTCCAAATGCCACACAATTGTTCTTATTTTAGGATATTAACAACAGAGATGAGTTTAGACGGCAGTGAGAAGGTGACGTCACACGGCAGTCAGACGATGTGCGAAGCCGCTATTAAGAATTTTCTACTAAGAGAATGTCTATACGGCCAGTCTCAGGACGATATTAAACCTCAAAGCTATGATTTAATTAAATTTGAAAATAAAGGTAAATATTGATCTGATCCAGTGGATGAAAGTCAAACTAAATTATGATAGCTCACTAACGCCCTCCATGTCAAAAAAAATTTCAAAAAGTTTTTTGTCGTACTGGAGCTTATTTTTTTTTCTTTTAAAGCATTTTCTATGCTTAAGAAGGTTTTATATATTTTTTTAACATAGCTAACCGCATAGCAGCGTCTTACATGTTTAAATATAGATATGTCAAGTCATCTGTTATGTTATTTCTAGATGATCCAGATCTCGGAACTAACGTGCAAACGCCTAATATAAAGATTAATTTCAAACAAACATCTAAATATATGAGAATATCGGGCGAGAAGAAATTAGTCTCGCCTACCACAGATATTATGTAAGTCATAGAATAAAAAAAATCTTATATAAATTGAAAAATTATGTATAATATATAATGTCTCTCACAAAATTCCGAAAAACAGATCAAATATCAATATCACCGCCATGCAATTCGACATTAAATTTGTCATTGAATTAAAACGAGGTATTTTAATAGGCATTTTTTTATTTTTCAGAGTAAAATGCAGTCCTTTCTTCGTGGATGTAGAGCTGACGTTAGTAGACCGCATGTCGGCGACTTTCTTCCCACGGGGTGACAGCAGCCCGCGCCCCTCACACCCACAGAATCATATCAACTTCGCACTCCATTGCCCGCAACTAAATGTTATACTCAGGTAAACACTTAGCTTTACACTTAACTTTAAGTATTAATATTAAAAGACTTTAATATAAATAGCTTGGTGTTGTATTTTGAATTTAGCAGTCGCCTTTGACTTTGTTGACGTGGATGAGAAAAAAAAACAAAAATAGAAAAATAGTAGGTAAAATTTTCCCGCAAATATTAGCGAAGCATGAACGCGACTTTCAGACGGACAGACTGAAATTTTTAAATATTTCTCCTTCCACATACCCGAAATAAGTTTTTTTTTTCTCCACATTAGAGACAGACACTCCAATTTTATTAACTGGATAAATGATTTGAATCTTTATAGTTTTGGAACAGGTTGCCTTAGTCAAATAAGATGGATTCCAAGAATGAATAGGCACTTACTAACATCATCTACACTCCCCAGATTCCCTATAGCGGACTTACGTAGCTGCGTGAACCACGAAACACGTCGTGTGAGAGCTGATTACCTGATGCTGCAGCTGCAAGCTGCTGCTGCTGGCTGGACGCAGGTGGCCAGCGTGCGTCCTCTGCCCACCACACTCACACTAAGGGCCACCACCATACAGCTATACTACTGTGTGAGTACAGCTAGGGACTGATATATAAACACGGCTAAACACTCACGTATATTCGTGAGTGAGCTGAGGGCCGCGTCCGCGAAATAATACCAGTACCACTCATCCTGATGAAGGGCCCCCGATGGGCTCGAAACTAGTCGGTGCCGCCACCGGACGAATATACGTGAGTGTTTAGCCGTGTTTATATATCAGTGCAGTGCAATAGCCGTGAGATCGACTTCCATCAAATTTTACTCAAAAGATCGAACTTAAATAATTTCATTAAGATACGTCATAAATTATTTATAACAAAAAATAGGAATACATTTATTTAAATCGCTGCACTGATGTATAAAACCTTTGTCAGATGAAAGACCACTTGGCGCCACGTTTATAGACTTGTTTGTGTAAAGAAACACAGATGCATAACACAATATGCTCGTTCCAGTTTTTTCCAGTTTTTTATATTACTTTTTATTTCAGGAAAACGATCACTTACCGCCCACTCACGTGGCTCAATCTACGATGGACGCTGCATCTTTTGAAGGAAATATACTTAAAGGCAATACAACTACACCATTACCTATGTAAGTTAACATCATATATAAAGTAAAAAGAAACAATGTTTTTCATAAAGACAGCAATTTATATATTAAAAGTAAGCAAACTTTAGTGTCAGGAAAAATAAGTGTACTCTTGATATTTTGTAAGATTTTCTGGTTCTTTGAAAAGGAACACACCATCTCCAGTCACCATTTAAATCAGAAAAAACTTTTTTTTATCTTTGTATATTTGACAGATCAACGTTCAGAAACTTTAAAACATTCAACACTCTAGTATATTTTGTACCATATTAAACTTGATAAAAACCATCAAAAAATAACCACCAATTCTTTATCAGGATATCTCTTACATTCCTACCGCGGGAATCGAACAGAGGTCCATTCGATTCGTTACACGAGGAAATGAATTTCGAACCAAAAGCACCGAATCCTATGACAACTTCGATGTACATAATGAACAATTTGAAGAGTTCATTGCCCAGTCCATTTAGCGGGAAGAAGACAGCACATCAGAGTATAACGAAACAGGAGAATAGTCAAGAAGGTATGTATACACCTACAGAGTTAAATTATAAAAGCACACTAGCGCCCCTCTGTAAATATCAAAAAAGTGTCACAAGATTCTCGTGGTACTGTGCTGTCCTGTCATGTTTTTTCCTTTATTTTCTATGTCAATGTTGGTTTTAAATATTTTGTGACTGAACAACCCGTGGTATTTGCGTCTTTTATCAGCACATAAAAACCTGTCTCACGATAGTTAAACGTAAGCCAATTAAGATTAAAGAGAAATCGAATAAAAAAATGTTTTTAAAAAGTTGTAAACGCTCTTCAAAAATTTGCGCAGTTCTTGATAAGATTATTATTGAAACGTTGTTTAAGAAAATCTCTAGAAAAATGCAAATAAAAAAAATTACGTAATTACTTTTAAAAATATCTGTTTTGTTGACCCTAGCTATTGTACAACAGAATTATCTTGTACAATAGCAATCTTATCATCATCGGTAAATATTTTTAAATGTATATAAATTTCTAGCTCACGAAGAAGATCTGATAGTTCCCGGTACTGATGAAGAGATGGCAGAATTCACAAACAGTTCTGTGGAGAATTCTTACATACATCTCGATTTCAACCTTCCAATACTCAGCTTGCAACTAGAGTAAGTATTTTACTGTATTAATACATAAACTTTAAACCAACATTTCATACTTTACTTTAAAGTAAGTAATTGTAAAGTAATTAAAAAAAATCTAATACTACTTAATAATAAAAGTACATAATCCAGAAAAGTATCTACATTTTTACAACTTTAAGTAGGAAATAAGAAGTTAAATATAAGAACATCTTAATGAGAATTCTTTATCAAATACTTCATATCTAGAACTAAGTTAAGTAGAAGTTATTTTGCACTAGCTGTCGCCCGCGATTCTTTCCGCGTAGAATTAATAAAAACCTTATTACTAGCCTGTGTATTCTACCAAACTATGTTCTATACCAATGCCTAATTTCAGCAAGATCCATGCAGCTGTTCTAGAGATACTTTCTAGCAAACATCCATCCATTCATCCAAATATTAGCATTTATAATATTAGTAAGAAGTAAGATTTCCTTTATCATTCGAGATATCTATATTCTACTGTATTGTGTTACATTTTCGCAGATCAAAACAGTTGTATGAGATAATCTACAACCGCATCAACTCAGACCTGCTGCTGTGGGAGCCGCATGTGGTGGAGCAGTTCGAGATCAGTCCTCACATCGGCGGCATCTATCCCGCCTTTGGTATGTGCAAAGGCGGAGCTTACGGTCAGTGATATTACAAAATTCATTTTTAAAATAATAAAATGAAGGGTTCCTTTTAAGAAAAGAACATTATAACCACCAAACATTATACAACTCGTTTTTTTCATACAAATAAGACGTATGTAGTAATAAAGTGTACTAATTCACAATTATGTTCAAATTTTTCTTGTAAAATATATGTTACTAGCTGTTGCCAGCGTTTTCTTCCGCGCCAAATTAAAAAAAAAATCTTAATAAGTAGCCTATGTGTTCTTCCAGACTCTATAATATATCTGTGCCCAATTTCAAAAAGATCCCTTGAGCAGTTCTGGAGATACCTTCAAACAAATATCCATCCATCTATCTAAACTTTTACATTTATAATATTTGTAAGATAAACATACGATTATATACGTAAATATTTAAAAATATATATGAAAATATTTAAAAATACCTAATATAATATTAATATTTTTGAATAACGTTTAGATTCTGATACGGAAAGTTCATCATCCGAAGAGGAGAATCTTTATTATTCAACATATGACAACAAATTGAAAAAAGGCATCGGAAATTCGAGACAATTGCCCGAAAACAAAGAGAGCGAGAAACACAACTTTTGTCTCACTCTTAAAGTCGGCAAAGGTCTTATGACTATTTTCGCACCTGTCAGAGTAAGTTACATTATTCATTCATTTTTCTAGAAAAAAAAAAAACAATTTACAAATCAAGAACATACTTCAGTTTTCTAAATATTTAAAGTCCTTCGAATTTGGAATAAATAAACAAATAAATTGAGATTTAACATATAAAATTTTATATTTTAATATTAAATATAACTAAATTTGAAACAGGACGCCAACAAACGCGTGGTCCCAGGACAAATGGGTGAATTAGTACTGGAAGCTCATAGACTGAGTATGTGCCAAGTGAGTGGTCTTAACGGACGAGCCAAGACCGCACAACTGTGTCTGCGTTCAGGAAAAGTTACATTGTATCATGAACGTAAGTCATATCGCACTTTATTAGTGGGTAGCCATCACTTACTAGACATGGACAAGCTATAAACCGTGATATTTTGTGCATATTTGATTTCGCCATTTTGGCATTGACTGTTTCTTTGGTTTGTTTGTAGCGGTGGGATTCGAACTATAGTTAACAAGGATATCATAATTTACTATTAAAATATATATAACCTACTTAGTCTTAGAAAATTACAAAAAAAAAGAAAAATATGATGACGGCTACAGTGCAAAAAGACTCTTGTGACATTTTTTACCGTTGACAAGGGGCGTTAGTGAGCTGTCATAATTTAGTTTGTCTTATATACCCACCGTGGCAGAGAGTCCGTCTATAATAATGATAAATTTCTTTTTAGGAATTTGAAGAGCATTTATGTCCATACCTTTATAGATATCTGTGGTAGCTTTATTTAACACAAAATTGTACTACAATTATTTTTTTTCCAGCACTACTGTCTATACCATCAGAAAAACCTCCGCTGCGTCTCTATGGTACATCTCTCCCATTACATTTGAAGACTACAATATATCCGTCAAACAAGGGAATTATCATCAAAGATCGACTTCAAGCAAAAGACATGTTCTCTCTCGCGTTAAAGACAGATCCTGACAGCGAGACTCCTAATTTAAAGGTAAATCTCGAATAAGTTGACTTCTCTCAAAAGGATAGAACTTTTAAATTTATTTTTACTCACTTCGCAGCTGACCACCATTAAGTTTACATCTTGCCCTTTAGTATGTTTTAAAAAAAAACGAACATATGTGAGTTTTAGCCGTTTTTATATAAGCTTATTATAATCTCACGAAAGTTTGAATATTTAAATATGTAATAAAAGTTTAATTTACAACAGGACTTCTCAAACTTTTTTCTCCTCTCTGTAAAAAGTCAAAGATGATGCTATATTTTTTTAACATGAATCCCTTTACTTTATTTCTTACCATCTTGGACCCCTGTGGGTCTTTCGTGAACACCAGGAGGTCTCCAGCACTTATGTCATCTACATCACTATTTCCAGACGATCTGCATAGCGATAGGCATAGAGCAGGCAACGTTACGTCACCGCGGCGACAAGGGCATTGCATGGCTGAGTCAGCTGCTGGACGTGCTGGATGTACTCGACTACCCTGTGCCAGGTTACACGCCCTCCACTGTACTATCCGAGTTACATGTACATGTGTGGGACTGCGCCATAGACTACAGGTATAAAGATTCTTAAATAACCCAGCAGCTGTTAACTTAGTGCTGTAAAGAAATGTGGGGAAGATATTGCGCAGATGACCTTGAACCGCCAATATATTTAAAAATATCTACGTACTTTTAGACATTATTAGTTAGAATCCGCTGGCGCGAATGACGTGCTTTCATTACAAAGTCCAGTGTCAGAATGATTAGTGAGGGGACATAAACGTCGACATTTTAGTAAGGCTAGTGTTGCGCCAGTACACCGGCACAGTGCCGGATTTTCTTCCTATCAGTACTTGGTGTTACTGCCTCACTAAGTTACCACTTAAGATGCCACTTACTGTAACGATGTACTCAGAGTCCTTAATTTATGTTTATTTCTTTCAGACCGTTGTACTTACCGATACGAACAGTCCTAACTCTGGGCAACTTCAGCGTGTCAAGCAATCTAATCCCGGAGACTAATACGTCGTGTTTGCGGTTCCTCGCTCAGGAATGCACGCTGTTCCTATCTCATACCGGTGACAGGACAAATGAGCAGGTTCCACAGGATGATAAGCCACCGGATGTCCAGAGAGACTATGTCTGTGTGATTGATGTGGGACTATTCGAGTTAGCGCTAAGAACAGAAGATAAGGCTAACAGTGTAAGTATTTATTACCGGGATTTTCCACTGCAGAAATATCTTTAGAAAAATGTATTATTGTTTTTTTTTTCTCTTTACAGAAGTACTTTATGTACAGCAAAGTTAAATAACTTATCCTTAATAAACTTAGGATATGCGTTTCTCTTTCAATTTAATTTTGTATGTCTAACTAACGGTTGTTTATTGACCACTAGGAGATTCCTTAGTGTAGGCAGGACTATTTAATCTAGAATTAATCTTTATCTTCTGAATATTTTAGTCAGGTGAACAGCCCCAAGTGGAGGTAACAGCTAGCAATAACCAGGTCAGTGTTCATACATGCTGGGACTCCGCGTCAGCGCTGTGCCGGCTGCTGACGTACGCTGCAGCTGATGGTGATGCCCGACCCCCTGCGCCTGCGCCACCTTCACCCCGACACAGCCTCTGCTCAGATCCACCACTCGAGACATTAGTCGGTAAGCTACTATCTACTATCATTTTTTTATTCCACTAGTAGCTGTCGCCCGCGACTCCGTCTGCGCAAATTAAAAAAAAACTTAATTAGTAGCCTATGTGTTCAGGCTATTTTTTACATCATATATGTCAAATTCGATTCATGCAGCTGTTCTACAGATACCTAATAAACATTCGTCCATCTATCCATACATTCAAACATTCGCATTTAATATTAGTAAGATACATAACTTGAAATTGTTAAAAACTAACAGCGCCATCTTTCGACACATTTACTTTAATAATACCACTACCACCCATGCTTATTATTTTCTGTCAGGTCTTGACGATCGACCTATAGAAGAAATTCGAGAGCTATCACCTAGTGAAATTCAACAAGTCAACGATCTCATGGCCGAAGCAATGAAGGAAAGTCCTAACAATACTAGTAAGTATTTGTTGTACTTACTTACGTACTACAATATTCTTAAGTGTTTTTTTTTTAATATTAAAGATGGCAAACGAACAAGCGGTCGCCTGAATTGGCCGAAATGGCCAAGTAACCACTGCCCATAAACATCCGCAATTGCAGATCCTTTAATCGACGGAGGAGTAGACGCACAGAAAGAGAATATTACCCGTTTCTATGCGTACCCTGTCCTAAGAAATCCCGTTTCTCTTCCCATCCTCTTTTTATAAGAAAAGGGTGGGAAGGGGAAGGAGACTACAAAAATGCCTTTTAGTATGTTTATTAGATTATACATTTTATATTTTTAATCCACTTCTAGTTGATGAAAACGAACTTAATAGTTCGACTGAAAAGGAAGGAGTTGCAATATTCTTTTTCCCGGATGAATCAAACATGAAAGTAAAGCAGCCATCTTCTGAAGCTATCAATATGGATACTGAACCGAAATCCCTAGAGGAAGAAGACAATTTACCTGTCGAGGAAGCACTAGAAACAAAACCTCCCTTAGTACAATCTACTAAAGAAGTTACGGATACATCAACACCTAAAAGTACTCCTAAGAAACCTAAACGTAAAAAGGTAACTTATGAAACATCAATTAACCGTGGGTTACTGAGACTGAGATTTTTCAATAAAACATACCGTCATCCCAAAAATAACAATATATTTTAAACAGAAATTTCGGACTCGGAAACCCACTATAAATTTCGAATTCAAATAACAATTATTGATAACAGCGCCATCTATCGTCTGATTTTTTAATTTAGATCAAATCAGTTGGAGACGGTAGCAACACAGACGATGAATACTGCATAGTAGACAACAGTGGTTGCGGACAAGACAATGAGATGGATGAACCAGTCGTCCGCTGGCTGTGTCCAGGACCTGTCTATATGACTGACAACCACTTCACAGTACCCGCGGCAAGGACTGACGTACTTAAAGCACCAAAGAGTTTCCCAATGCCGGTTTTAAGGTAAGCACATACTTAGCAAGGAAGCAAACGGAGCATTAGGAAGTAAGAAACCCAAATTACACATATATTGTACGAAACTTAGTATGTAGCCTATGTGTTCTTCCAAACTATGTTCTACATCTGTTTCAAATTTTAGCGAGATCTATTTATCTGTTCTGGAGATACCTAATAACACATTCCTCCATCCATACATACATACATCTAAATATTCGCATTCATAATAGTATGATTAATACATTTATTTAAAGGTACACGTTACGCGAGATGAGTTTAACATGGAACATGTACGGTGGACACGACTTCACCGCTCCCGGGGACGTGACCAACAAGAAGACTGTCACCATTGAGGGTGACAAGAGACCTCATGGCTCACCTACCATTTCCAAGTAAATATACATAAAATATATTTGTCCATATAATAAAATTAACTAGTCATTTAGAAGTCTTGAAATTAAAAAAAAACACAGATGGCGCTGAAGTTGAAGTAGCCATAGTTGTTTAATTTACATAAAAATAGATGGCACTGTCATACATTTAAATACAGTCAATATGATAAAGTCTCGCTTAGATACGTTTAATTGTGAAGCAATCCCTAACAAGAGAATCACTAAAACTGCACTAAGGGACTGTTTGTTTTATTATCGTCTTTGTATAGAAGGAGTAAAGAATACGAGCCGTATGAAAGCGGTCGCGCGCTGGCTGACGCGTACCGGCACGGTGTCAGCTGGGCGGCGGGCAACGAGCGCGTGCGCGCCGCCCCTGCGCCTGCGCACCGCGACCTGCGCAGCCGTGGCGGACGTGCCCGCGACCATAGCACTTGCGTCAAGCTGCGACTTGCTAAGGTATACCATAGAAATACGTGTGATTTCTTACCTTACAATTAAGTTATAAATCATTATGAAATACTAATTGTCGTCTGCGACTTCGTCCAGATAAATAAAAAAAACAGCCTTTGCTCCAGAGTGTAATTTAAATTTCATCCAAATCCACTTAGTAGGTCAGGTGTAAATCCATCCAATATTTTTATTCTTAAGTGAGAATATTCACGGACATAATACGTATAAATCCAAAGAAAGATATAAAAATAATTATTAATTCTGTAAATAAAATTAAAGGAATAATGTTATGTGTATAGGTGAAGTTCGTACACGAGGTGTATGGAGGCGGCGCTGCGCAGGCGTCCCGGCAGACGCTGGCAGTGGGCAAGCTGGAAGTGCTGGACCGGCTCGTGCGCAGCGACATCAACAAGCTGCTCTCACACTACAAGCTAAAAGACGAGCCTGACAGGAAGAACGCACATATGGTAACAATTCTTATAACCCATACATATAAGGGTGTAAAAAAATCCGCCAAAATACTGCAACAAAAATATTGTGTGTCAATCTCCTTAATATCGCTCACTAGATGTCGCTCTACGTCTGCGTAGAGTATAAAAAACTTAATAAGTAGCCTATGTTTTTTTCCCGACTATGTTCTATAACTATGCCAAATTTAATCGAGATCCGTAGAGTTCCGGACATATCAATTAACAAATATCCATCCATCCAAACTTTCGCATTTATTATAATTTGTTAACCCTTTGTGTGCAGGTGGTTGTAAAAGCGGTACACCTGCGTCCGGAGCCGCAGCTGAGCGCGCAGGAGTGTTGCCTGAAGGTGTCGCTGCTGCCGCTGCGCTTCAACCTCGACCAGGACACGCTCGCATTCCTCGTCTCCTTCTTCTCCAAGCTCGGCTCTGATGAACCTACCGGTAAGTTAACCAAGATTGCAGGAGTTAGGATTAGGATATAAGAATAATCTGTGGGTCTGAAAACATGTTTAAATAATATACTAATGAAAAGACTAGCCGTTGCCCGCGGCTCCGTCCGTGCAGAATTAAAAACATTTAATATGTAGTCTATATGTTCTTCCAGATTTTGTTCTATATCTTTGCCAAAATTCAGTGAGATCCATGACACCGGTGGGGTAGTACCAAACTCTAAAAATTTTGAAAATTAAAACAAACATATATCCATCTTTACATCCAAACACTCGCATTTATAATATTAGTAAGATTATCCTTTGGTGCTCACATAATAATGTCACTAGATAGCGTTATAATTTATCATTGAAACTCATAATCGTTCTGCATATTTGTCACGAGACAATAACTGTGTAAAATATGTAATTTTGTGTGTAGACGAGGACAGCAAGAGCATGAGCGGCGGATCAACAGAGGGCGGAGCGAGTGCGGGGGCGGGGTCTCGACAGACCACGCCCACACATCGACCACCTGTGATGAGCATCGCCAGTCACCTGCGCGATCCTCCGCCCACGCCCACCTCTATTGGCGACGCAGACTCACTCTCACTTAATGACGCAGGTAAGTCTACAACTGGGTATATAAAGATAGGCTTCCACTGCCGAAAGCCACATACAAATTTTTAGACATTATTAGTTAGAATCTTTTGGCGTGAATGACGCGCTTTCGTTACCAAGTCAAGTGTTAGCACGATTAGTGAGGGGACGTAAACGTCGACATTTTAGCTAAGCGACATTAAGGCTAGTGTGGCGCCAGTACAACGGCACAGTGCCGGATTTTCCTTCTAACAAAATATAGTTTGTTATCTATGTCCATATTGTTTTAGTACTTCGTGATGATGAGCCGTTGATGGAAACATACGAAGCAGAACGTCTAGTGTCGGAGAACCTTATCCAGTTGGAAGAGGACTTCCAGAAGCTCGCCGTCGGCCAGGAGAAGCCCGCTGCCAGACTTCCAGTCGACAACGAACCCCTTGATGATTCACCCATATACTTCAGGTGAATTGCGCATTTTTAATCTGATTTTGTATGCATTTTCATATATAATCTGGGTAATTTATCTTTCTTAATATATTTTATCGAGTTTTGTAACATTTCACTGTCAAATAGCGATAGAAATGTATACATTTGAATGATATATTTGAGAAAATGTTATCCTTTTCAACTAAAAGGCTTAGAAAAAACTGTTTTATTTGATTTTTTTTTAATTCGTGTATTAGACGCGTGGTGTTCTCCCCCGAAGTGCCCATCCGGCTGGACTACGTAGGCAAGAGGGTGGACCTGTCTGCGGGCCCGGTGGCCGGCCTGCTCATGGGCCTCGGACAGCTCAACTGCTCCGAACTCACGCTCAAGAGACTCGACTACAAGTATGTTTTTTAATTATACTAGTTGTCACTTGCGACTCCGTCCATGCGAAATTAAAAAAAAAACTTAATTATGTGTTTTCCAGGCTATGTTCTACATCTATGCCAAATTTTATCAAGATCCGGTAGAGCCGTTATGTATATACCTTGTAACAAAAGTCCATCCATCTATCCATACATTCAAACATTCACATTTATAATATTAATAAGATAATTTAGCATTCGAATCAGTGTATTATAATGCAAAAAGAAGAGATTTCTCCGCACCTGTGATTGGTGGTCTTGAAATGGGCGTGGTCTGATAGAGGCGGAGCTTCCGCATATCTTGAACTATACTATTAAATGTATATTTCTATAGGTTGGGCTTACTGGGACTGGAGAAGCTGGTGCAGTGGGCTCTGCACGAGTGGCTGTCGGACATCAAGCGGCACCAGCTGCCCGGCCTGCTCAGTGGCATCGGACCTATGCATTCCTTGCTGCAACTCAGTTAGTACACGTTTAATCTACCCTCATTGGAAAAATGTGTTGATATTCAGTAACTTTATGTTGAACTGACCGTGGGTTTCTGAGACTAAAATTACCGCTAAAAATATTTTATTATCTCTGTTTTGTCAAAGACGAATGATGATATATTTTATGCAGCGATTTTGGTGTCAGAAACCCACGGTTAGAATCGTTAATTGGTCAGCGCTCCCTTAGTATACATTTTTTGTATAATGCTTATGATTTTTCTTACAGTAACTGGCATCCGCGACCTGGTATGGTTGCCGGTGGAACAATGGCGGCGTGACGGACGCCTGGTTCATGGCTTGCGCCGCGGTGCCGCCTCCTTCACCGCACGCACAGCCGTCGCAGCCCTGGACATCACCACAAGACTCCTACATCTTATACAGGTATACACCGTACCCTCGGCTCTGGAGTCTCACAGCGATTCACCAAAAAGTTTACTGACCTCTATGAATAGAACGGCTATAAGACGCAATATTTTGTATTCGCCATTTGGCTGATGATACCGGTAAAGTTAACTAAAGATTCTTTAATATTAAAGATTTTTGGTTGCATATTAATAATTGCATATTATTAATGTTTCTTAACTAAGTTAACGTGTATTTAGGTGGCCAATGACTCCTGTATCATAACGAAGACAAACGAAGCAAAGGTGTTAGTTCCAAATTTCTATCTATTTAAAGAGATTCATATAGATGTAATTATGTGTCAGGCAACAGCGGAGACAGCACTAGATATGTTGACGCCAGCGCCCACGTTGGCACTGCCGGCGGGTGCACGTCGCCGTCGTCGCGACCCCGCACGTCGCCCCGCAGATATACGTGAGGGCGTGGCTAGTGCGTACACCACCGTACGCGAGGTACGTACACATACGATCACAATCAATTCACTACAAATAGATAACAATAAATACTTCTTTGTACTAACATAATATTACTAACGCCTAACTTTATTAGTTAATTTTAAGACAATTTTGAATAAATCGATATTCTGCTATATTTAACGCCTGACATAAGATATTTTTGATCCTTTAAATATACTCCTTACATTATAGGATTCAAATTTAATTCCAATTTTTATTATTATAAGTTGAATTTTGTGTTTTTTAAAATAATATTTATTTATCAGGGTTTCGCGGAGACCGCAGCATCAATGTCACTAGCGGCGCGGTCGTCGCGTGTGGGCGTGCTCCGACAGCTGCCGGGCGCGGCGATGACGCCACTCGCGCTGGCAGCCGCGGGCGCTGCGGACGTGCTCGGCGGAGTGCGCGCCGCACTCGCCCCGCACGCACACCGCGACCATGCGGACAAGTGGCGGACTACAGGTAACACATACGTCCGTATAATTATATGAACCCGTATGTTCTTACATACGTACATAAACGCACTTACACACGTACTCGCATGCACTTCCGTACGTACACACACGCACTTAGTCTCATGCGCTTACACACTTACACGCATGCACTTACACACATACACAACTGGACTAACACAGATGCACTTAAACACCTATACGTAATCACTTGCACTAACACACGTACACACACGCACTTACACACGTACACACACCCTTGCAAACGTCCACGCACGCATGTATACTGAAACAGAAATGTATAATAAATTCTTTACGTATATTTGGAGATCAAGGCATGTTTCCATGATGACAATGTTATTGTATTTATTATGAGTGCTGGTAGTGAATTCTTTAATCAAAGTTAATCTTGTTTCAGATTCAGCAGCTGAATAGTTCCAAATTCATCATAAAATAAGATCTCTAAAATATACTCTAATTTATGTTTAAGACATGCATTGCATGATAAAAAAAAATATCCAGCAATTTTTCACGCTAGCTCATGTAATAAGGTTATAATAGTTTTTATTTTGTCAATTTATTATTTTTATTTACAATTACGATCAGTTTTAACTATTGAAGTCTTGAATGGTTATTTTGTTCCTTTATTTTTTATGGTTGGTTAGCAACTAGCAACACTGGGAAAAGTAAACTTATAAATTATTACAAATTAAATTGTTTATGGGCTGTGGATTGAAGCAGACACCACAAAAGGTGAGTTTTATATTTCGCAATGTACATATGTATGACGTTTATTTTTAATTTTCACTTTCCGTGTAGAACACAGAAAAGGTGCTTCAATTTAATCGATATAGCATTTTAGAGCATTTAATTGCTTATCTCTTTTATAGATGTAAATATTTTTTTTATTTTTAATAATTGGATTGACTATTGGGTGCCATGACATGTATGGAAGAATTGCTATATTAAAAAAAAACTGTGGTATTTTAAAAAGTATTAGTTTTTAATTGAATTATTTTTTAGATCATTCAAAGTTTCAAGAAATGTTTTATGTTTACGAGTGATATATTTGTATTTTTTAGGATACTGATCAATTAATTTGAATTCAATTGAAAGAATTACATGTAATCAAATTTTTATCAATAAAAAAATCAAAATGGATATTTATTTTTTTAATTTACCTGAATTAATACCACTGCAGGAAAAAAAAAGATTATTAATTTAGTAAGTATATTATTATTTTTTAAACTAAAACTAAATTTTACACGCTACATCATCTAAGTTTCTTTAACATCATTTTCCTCTGGATATTTATAATTGAGAAAACTCTTCACTTCACCATTTTCAATTTTAAGATTTAATCGAATCTTTTCATGATTCCTGTACCTCTCGTATTTCTTAAGGTAAATATTGTAATGTGGCATCGTCTCATAGAATCTTGGGAATTTCTTCTTTTTCAGTACAACTCTGTCATTCATGACATATTGTATGAAATCTAGCGTCTCATCTTTTGGTATTTCATCTTTCGTTCTTACAACGCTTGGACTGGCTACTACAGTCGGATAGTATTCATTTTCATCTTTATATTCAACAAGGTGTAATTTTTTCTCTTCCGCAAGCTGTTGATGTGTTCTCTACAAATCAAATATTAAATTAGTTAAAGTACAAAGTGAAACTGACTCAATGCCAAAAACATTTGCTTTACAATGGAACTTCAGTGTGTGTGTGTGTGTGTGTGCATATAAGTGTGCTTAATCCGTTTTCCTCAAAATCAACTCAACATCAAAAATTGTTATAACAATTGAAGAATGTGAATAAACTTTAAAAATTGATAGATTCATTGTTTATTATTGTAATCAGCTGTTAAAGTATAGCACTCTTACCTGCTGCAGAAGACCAATGAAGAAAGCTTTGACAATATGTTGCAGATTATGGGAGCCTTCCACCTTAGCACGCAGATCCTTAATGCCAATAGCTTGGCAGATCTCCTTGATAGCTCGGTGACAACTCAAGCCAAAACCTTCATTCTTTTTCTCAACATAAATCTTTGTTTTTCCGAAAGCCGTGAAGAAATCATGGAAAACTATAGTAAAAGAAAACATATATTTTTAATGAATTATGATCCTAGTAATATCTAATCGGAAAAATGTAAAAATCACTTACTTGTGTGGCCATTGTAAATATCAAAATGCATCAATTTCTTTCCAGCCCTGTTTTTTGCTTTCCTTAATGCTGCTGGGGCTTCCTTGGCTCTGCCAAGACCAAAACCTGCAAGACCTTGTCCATTTCCAGTAACAACCTATGAAATAGAAAAATAAATATTATTTTTAATTTAAAATGAATACAAAATGTTTTCAGCTCCATTGAAGTGTTAATTTATTTGAAATTATTATTAATGGAAAATAATACTATAATTTGAACCTCACCATTGCCTGGTAATTCCGAGTTCTGCCTAAAGTGCCTTTCATTATCAACAAAGATCTCAGTTGCAGCACTTTTGTGTCAAATCCAGTAAACTCTTCTGCAGAATTAAAATAATTGATTATTATGCAAATTACAATTTTATAACATTGCCTTTTTGAAGTAAAATTCATTTCAAAATTGCTAAATAATCTTATGATTCTAGCAATTGTAATACTTTGGTAAAGTTATTAGGCATAACAATAAAAAAATATTACCATCAGCCACTGGATCGGGTGGTCCAATGCTTCGTCCTGGCATACGAGTTCCAGACCAACCTCTCTCAATGGTACTCAATTTAAGTCTACGGAATTTTGTCATTGAATCTCGTAGCTTGATTAGTTTTTCCATTCTGGAAAGAAAATAGTCATATAACTTTGATACTTTGGGTAGTATTATATTAATAGACTGTATAATAACATTGACTTACCTTTCAGGATCATCAGGCAGCCGTTGTTGTTTCAACAGTTCTCTACCTCTTATAACAGGTGCGGACAAACCTGGCCACAGCATATTAACCTTTCCCACTCCTATCACTTGTCCGCGGTTCAAATCTCGAATTCTTATACGTCCCGCGCCTTTACCACGACCTTTTTTCGCTCCAGCGTTACTTACAGATGTCACGGATTTCCACAACTTTTCCGCAGGTACTATTACAATTATAAAACAATTTGATCTCATACATGGCTTTCAAAAGATAAGTACTGTTATATTCTATACTTACGTTTATTAAAAAAGTTTATACAAGCTATCGAAGATGTACTGAAATTTTTTAGGTTATGAACTACATTGTTTTGATATGTCGGTCCTCGGTTGTATAATATATTTATAGGCTTTTTAATCAGATGTTTTAGTGAAAATAACTTAAGGGCCATGATAAACACAGCGATTAATTCTGTGTTTTTTTAATTAGATATTAAAATTTATTCATTGCCCTTAAAAAATAAAAACGATATTTGACAACTGACATTGACAGTTGAGGGAGGCTGACGATGACATCAAACTGACACCTACACTAACGTACAAAAATAATCCAGTCATAGAACAATTTTGTAATCTCCTAAATATCGTTTTTATAGGAGTGTTCTTTCCTTTAGTACAGTCTTAATACTTATCTTCTATCATCATCCGTTCGTATAAAATAATTCAAAAATATTTAATTGTAGATTTGTACAAATTTCTGAAAATATTTATGAACGATAACAACAAAATATTGACAAATTGTCATGTAATTTACGTGGCTGACAGATTGATATAATTTATAGAAACCGAACTGAGACATGTATTGCAGATTTTCTGAATTCAATACTATAAATTATTAATTATACCATATATTTTTGAAATTTAATCAGATTCCTATCGTTTTAGTGGAAATGGGTCTCTGTAAATGTCCGAAAAGAAAGGTTACCAACCAGTTTTGTTTTGAACACAGAGTGAATGTTTGCGAAAATTGTATGGTAACAAACCATCCAAAGGTAAGCGAAAATAATCAACAATTAAATGAAAGAACAAGCCCACTGTACTAAACAAGTCTCTATTCCTCTACAGTGCATTATACAGTCCTATCTTCAGTGGCTTCAAGATAGTGATTATAATCCCATTTGCGAAATATGCACAAAAAGTCTATCCGAAGGGGAGTGCATACGGCTAACTTGCTATCGTAAGTGGACTATTTGTATTTATCTTAATATGGGACAAATAAAAATATTGACAAAATACATGGGATTTTCTAAATTCTTACACTTTGCTATCATTTTTTTACAGATGTATTTCATTGGGAATGTGCGGAGTCTCGTTACCGTGCATTACCACGCACAACAGCCCCAGCTGGCTACCAGTGCCCATCTTGTGCTACTCCAGTATTCCCTCCACCCAACTTGGTGTCCCCTGTAGCTGATGTACTCCGAGAAAAGCTTGCGGGTGTCAATTGGGCGAGAGCAGGTCTTGGCTTACCATTGGTAATAAGAATTTATGTTTTTTAATCAGTCTGCAACAAAGCATTTACAGTAATATGATTTTGCTTAGGAACAAAAATATATAAAAGTACACTACATAACTGTAGAGATTAGTAATCAATTATATGTAAATACATAAACCATGATGATGATGACATAAACCAGGACTTTAAACTTTATAGCAAAATTATTCCACAAAAGTAGTTGTATATTAAAAATTCATAATAATAGCTTTCAGATGACCAAGACATGAAAGGTGCTGCAAGTAGATGCAGTCAATCCCCATTAGAAAAATTCCATTATTCTAATAATATAATGGATAGCCATCGCGGAACTCCTGTTGGGGCAAGTGATGATGAATCAACGAACCGTTCTGCAACAAGCTCACCTCATTCCATAATTCAGATTCCAGATGAACCTGTCAATATATATGATGGTACATCTAAAAGAAATGATAGCTTGCAAGGTATTTATAACCTACTAGCGTTCGCCCCAACTTCGTCCACACCGTAAAAATCAATAAGAAGTGTATGTATTCTTCCAGACTATGTTCTATATCTATGCCAAATGTCAATGAGTTCAGACATTCTGGAGATACCTTGTAACAAACATCCATCCATCCCCACAATATTAGTAGGATTATATTAAATCTAAAATTCTATGAATGATATGGGTTGTTTTTAAGAATTGTATGTAATTCAACTAAAATTGCAGGAAGTCAAGCACCAAGAAAAGGTTTCAAATTACTTGACAACTCAAGTGTAATTCCTAATTTTGATCATGATGAAAACAAATATAAACAAAAGTCAACATTTGCTTGGGTCAACAGATGGTGGAAGTAAGTAGCTCTTCAACCTTTAGTTGTATATGACTAGTTTATACCAGCGACTCCGTTCGCGAGTAATCAAAAATCTTTATTAGTTAGTATTAGTACTATCTTTATAGTAGTGTGTTCCTTGAGACTATGTTCTAAATCTTCGTCAAATTTCAGCAAAATCCACAGTCTTTCTGGTGATACCTCCTAACAATCATCCATCCATCTTTCTAAACATTTGCATTTATGATATTAGTAATTTTTTTTATTCAATTAACATATTTTGTGTCAATGAATCATCTCATAATTTTACATTAATCCACGAAAATTATAATTACATTAAATGTGTAAATGATATCATTTATGTAATTAGTATTCTCTTTATAGTTAATCAAATATCAACAATGAAAGTATGCATTTTGTCTCTTATTACGAGCTTTGCCTCTGCAGTTTCTATTATCATACCTAGACATGTTAGTAGCTGTTTAATCTAGCTAAGCAGGAAATTGGAAAAAATTCTAACCTGTATAAATTTAAATGTATCTATACTATTATGAAGTTACGAGTAACAGTCTATATTTATTACTACAAAAGAAATATATTTATTTTTGAATGAACAAAATGTAATATGGAATAATTTTATACAGGAATACACTTCCCTCTTCTCGCATACGAAGAGCTGGTGGTCTGTACAGGCGTTACTGGATCATGCTGTTTGTACTGATAGTGGTAATTGTCATTTTAGTCCTGCTTAGCCACCGAGATGTTGATGAGGAGAACCCCTTTGGAGTTATCCATGATGACGGACATAGAATATTGCAGAAAAATTAATCTCTTATTTATTTATTATTTATAATTACAATTATTTTATTGAAATCAAGCAATTATTAAAGTGATATGTGTACTAAGTTTAATTGTATGATTTACTTGTTGTTCTTTGAGAATGTACAATTGTAGAGAATAAATAACTTCAAACCATAATTGTGTTTCAATGAAAAATTTATTTTATATCATACATTTTAGCTCATACATTTTGTCTTAATAATTATATTTGCAAGGCACATTCATAACAGTGTAATCATACATACATAAACATTTTATACAATCAGGCAAAAGCCTAGCCGTTTTAGAAGCTTTTGCCATTTTATAACATCATTATATGGTAATGTTTAAAGCAATTATGCTGCAAAATTTATGACAATATTGACTAGAATCCTTGTAGCAAATGCAATTGCAAAAAAATTGTGGTTATATTGATGCTTTAGAGTTTAAAGTATCTTTGTGCATGTTTCAACCTCTTTATCTAAAAACAGTACAGAAAATATGTCATTGTAGAAATTAGGATAGTACACACAAGCACGCTGACAATCTGGCATCCAGTTTACTTCTAACAATTTAGGTTCTATGACTGATTTATTTGTATCCCAGCTTAACATTAAATCAGCAGCGTAAACCGCTCTGGACTGTGGACTCTTAGCAATTCCAAATGGTGGTTGTTTAGAGGTTGCCGCAGTGAATAATTCAGCAAACATCTTGAATATCGATTTTTCCACTTCATCCCAAGAAAAATTATCATATTGTTTCGCCCAGTTCTCTTTAAATTCTGCACAAAGCATTCTATACAGTTGTACACCTTCAGCATAATTCATTACAGTGAAATGTTTCTCGTAATCTTCGAAATTGTCAAGAGAAAAGGCTTTGTTAGAAAATCTAAGAAAGAAATTATTGTAAATGTAAACTTCATTAGGGTTAACAGATTTCAACAGGATTACATAACGAATATCAAATTTAACCAACCCTACATTTGGTCTTTCAAATAAAACTGGATTGTGTATATATTTTTGAGCAATTTTTGGTCCAGTTAATGGCAGTCGACATAAAAAGTTCAAATTATCAGTTATATTAATATCCAAACCTCTTGCTAAGTTATAAGGTTTGCAAATCCAATGGTTATCTAAACCGTTTTTCTTTCTTTGCATATAGTAAGCAACAAGTTTTGAAAGCTCAGTCTTCATATTAAATGTGGTAGGTAACCATGTTGGCAATGTTTCTAGCTTATCCTTGTCAACGTTATTGCCTTGTTCATAACACCTCCTAGCAACAATAGCTAAAAGATCTTTTATTGTGATCACATACTCAAAAGGAAACTGATTAATAAATTTATGTGGTGAATCAACACTAAATTCTTGATAATTTTTAAAATGATTTGTTAACCACAAAATATCAGCATCTCCGTCATTGTCAACAATTTCAAAATCTGGTAAAGTCAAATGTTCATTGATCAGAGAATATTCTGAAAATACTTTCAATTTTTCAGATCTGGTTTGCCTAAGTTGTAATATTTCTACATAGGGTAGAGTTTCAATAATATGTCCTTCTAAGAAGTACCTTTTATCTGGTTCTTCCTGGGTAAAGTCTTCATCAAAATATTCATAGTGCTTCCAAGGTATAAGCATAGCTTCCCGTTGTTTGGGATCAGGGTAATGGCCCTCCACAAAGTTTACAGTAATTGTGTCACCTTCTTCAACATTTTCAATAGGAAAAAGTAAAGTATATGTCAACTGATGAGGCACATAAATAAATGGTACGGCACGAAAATTGGGATTATCAGAATGTATGATACCGAAACCCAACAAATCTAATACATACCACACGGGTACCCGATCTTCGACAGAAAATTCACTGCCTGATATAGCGTAGGTGTGCGCGTAACGCCATATATTTCGCGATACTTCTTCAATTCTTTCTTCAGCATCAGTACTTGTTATTTGCATATAATTACACATAGTTTCTAAAAGGCCAGGAACATTTCTTAGGTTCCTCTTTACACTATTGGCCTTAAAAGTCCACGCATGATCTACGAGATAAATGTGATCTGAATTCGCCTTGTCTATATCAGTTATTGCCATTACACACCAAATGGGGTCATAAGGCATTTTCTGCTTGTCTTCATAATCTATCTGCATTAATTCAAAAGCCACACCAGAATCTAAAATTTGATCACGTAATTTTTTGCACAATGTGTGCCAAAAATGTTCAGGAACGCCCGATGAAACTAATTGAGGCTTGTGCATAGCCAAAAAGGTGTTATAGTTTGATATTCCATCCATATCGAAATAAATATATTTTGTAAAAGCTAGAGAAAACTAAATTTTATATCTAATTCAAAAATTTGGTACAAAAAGCTAGTGAGTACCGGCACAATACAGACTGATAATGACAGATAACAGCAGTCAGATCAGATGACACACCCCGTTGGCATTGACAGTTACACAGAGTATATAAACTTCAAATAAGTCATGTTATAATGCTGCCACTCCAAATAAAAATTGTTGAATCGATTTTTCAACTTATTAAGTACAGAAGGTACAGAAAAATCAGTTCGGAACTACAGACCGTTGGTAGGAATAAAAATTGTTGTTTACAGTGATATATAATAATTTATATATTTAAAGGCAACCAACCCTCACTGGGACAGCGTGGTTGACTATGGCCTAATCACCTTTAACTTATACGTCCCCACCGAGGGGCTCGCAGTAGGCTCTGAGCCCCTCGGTGGGGACGTATAGTGAACTGATGATGATATGTAATGGTCTTAGTTGACTTGTCCTCTACGCAAGGTGGTGTAGATCTCCATGCCAATATTTTTTGCTATCCTATGCTCTGCAAAGTCACTTTTCTGCTTAATCGGCATCGGCTGTCGGATTCTGCGGGACAAAACTGTGGTATATAATTCACTGGAAGAAGTAAATTAAGCTTTTGTTCCTAGTAAATAATATTTATTAAATTTTATTTTATAAAATCTAATTTCCTTACATTAAAACTTATAACTCGACAAAGTCGTAAGCGTCTTCTTCTGTTTGCAAAGGGAATTATAGTATATTTATCAATAACTCAACTATACAACAATAAGCAGAGTTAAGGCCTCCAAACACAAGCTTCTTTTTGAGATCGCGCCAAAATACAACTTCTAAAAAATATTGGCAATGTAAAGACTAGTGGTAAGTATATAAAATTGGAATAATGTGTTCTATGGAGGCCTCACAATTTGGATGAACCCTTTAATAAATTACAACGGGGAAATCTCCGAATCACTTGTAGCAGGTATACACCCTTTAACCTTTACAAAAATTGTAGACACAGGGTACAAATAGTTAAATAATCGCCCATAGAGCTATAGTAACAATAATAACTTATAGTAACAATATGAAACACAATTTTATATCTATCTATTGATATTTCAGTTTGAATCTGAGTCCATATGATTCCTGTAATTGCGTCTCGCTCGTTTGACGCGCTGTCGGAACTTCAGGGTCTGGTATTCGGGGTCGTCGGAGACGTCGTCCTGTGCGCGGGTAGTACGTTGGCCGCGGGATGAGCGCGAGCCGGTGCCGGCGCACGTGCCCACCCCGCTGTCAGGAGTGGCGGGTGTGGCGGGTGTGGGGGGCGTGGCGGGCGT
>NW_013531688.1:2445302-2543416 GCF_000836235.2 Papilio xuthus
CGGGGAGGGCGGCGAGGAGGGCGCCGGGGGGTCGAGGCGCAGCGTGTCCCCGAGGGAGTCGCGCGAGCCGTTGACGGGTGTGGGCACGATGCTGACGAGGTCGCCTGGCACGCCGGGCGCACCGGGTCCGCCGCCCTGCGCCCGAGGTGATATAGGCCGGCTGCTCACCGATTGGTCGTCGTCGGAGTCCACCTCCGCTATCCGAAATAATGCTGAACTTTGGCCCCTATAACCTATAATAAAGTGCAAAAAATGAGTCTTTGTTTGTATATATAGTCTTTATTTCAACTTTTTTATGTTTAAAAGTAATGGTTTTACAAATATATTACCTGTGCTAGTGCTTGGTTGTGCTAAATTCTCTTCAAATTGATTAAAATTAGTAAAGTTATTGTTATCACTACTGTCCTGAGCCATGGCAGAGCCTGCGGACAAACACGAAATATACAGAACATTAAAATTAAACTACCGTTCATTTCTTTACCTTTGTGAATATTATCGACATCAATTTCTTTTTATACATTAGTCCGCACACTTACCGTTGTTTTTTATATTCATAACTTTCCTATAACTAGTGACCTTAGTTTTCCTCTTTGTAGTCCTCGATAAGTTCATTCGACGTCGCAGTGGTCGTAAAATCTGAGATACAATTTATTAAAAATTAATACTAACAATTAATGTCATAGGTATTGTGGACTGAACATAGACCTTTAGGTCATTTTCGTATCCGATCTCTTTGGTGGTCATAGATTAAACATTCTGTCAGAGTTGGCATACTGGTCACTGAGAACTTTTGCCTTTTTAAATATAGAAAAAAACGAATAGCGCGGGAAATCGAAGAGTTTGCAAGATGCAGTAATTATTAATGTTGGAGAATTATCAGTGAAGGTTTTGAATTTATACAGGTAATATCAATTCCAAAAACAATGTTATGTAAAAAAGATAAATAAAATGTCGTAAAATCTATCGATGTAGAGCGTGTGAGTCTCACCCTGCCGGGGTTCCTATAGACGTTGTGGGCGGGCTCATCGGAGTCTGTGCGGTCGCTGGAGGGTGCGGAGAGAGGTCGCGGGGGGCGCGGCGTGCGGGTCGCGCGGGGCGTGGTGCGACGCGGGCCACGTGCACGCCGCGGCGCCGCACGCTTGCCCTTCACCCCCGCACTCCCACCCCCGGCCCCGCCCGCAGCCGCACTATCACACTTACCACTGGATTTGCTCACACATGAACGAGTTTGTTTGTTACGCCTGCGAATATATCCATAGCTTCTATGTAAACTATCGTATGTTTGAAATGAACATTTTGTACACCTTAAAATACCTTACCTTTAAATATTAGTATGATTAATTATAAAGCATCAAACATAAACATACAACAGAAAATGTAAATTTACAGTCCTTAATTTTATTTACACAGATATAAATATCTATCAAGAGAATTAAAAAAAAATAACATTAAACATAGTCAAAATTGTAGCTTACGATAGTCTATTGTAATAATATATCCAGTCTAATGTTCTTCATTTTTTGCCTAAAGTTGATCACAAGACGATTCTGAGTTCGACTTTTAATTTTAATTTTCAATAACAAAAGTAGTTTTAATTACAAAATAACTGACCTTTGTGACCCTCGCTTCTGTGCGCGCGTGTTTTTGGGATACCGCGAGGCAACAAGCCGGGCCAGCCTGTTGGGACATCGCTGACTGCGGTTGCCGTTTGGATTTACTGAAAATTATAATTGTATGAGGTACAGTCGGCTCTATTTGCGGTGGTACAGTTACGAAAAATTGCCTTGCATTCCACAACAAATAAATGTAAAGAAAAAAATTATCAATGTTTTTACACGTTATTTACTCTGTAGCCTTGACAATTATATCGTATTGAATACATTATAGTTAACATTCACTGATCATTATTATAAGAGACGCTCAGATGTTTAAATTATCAGTAGCAAAGCTTACCTCGTTTAGGATGCAGGGTGAGGAGATCGGCGACAGCGCGGTCAGAGTCATCCGAGTCTACGGCGGGAGGCGATGCGGAGCTGGACGCGTCCAACGAGTCCGTCTCGGCCGCCAGGCACTCCAGCTCGCGCTGCACCAATGAGTCGAAGAAAGCCATCATACGTTGGTCTTCCACTGTCGATTGCTCCGCGTAGTTGTGTGAAATATACTAAAAATAAATGAATACATTTTTTTAAGATGCTATATATATATATATATATATATATATATATATATATATATATATATATATATATATATTTACGTCTTTAAATAAAAAGTAATTTTTAAAAATATTTTAAAATGTGTCGAAATAAATAAAAATTAATTATTTCTAAAGATTTTTTAATATGTTTATAAATCTAATGTCATATATAATAACAGTAAATTCGTTTTCTACTAATTTACTATTAAATTACATATATTTACGTACATTTTTTAATACGTATCTCGTAGACGGCCACTCCACACAAAGTAACAGATTGTACTGCACATGCACTTCACGAAATATACGCACCAAAGTGTTTACAGCTAAGATCTAGAAGCTTCCATATGAAATTATAATGATCGGAATCGAATATTTATGAACTGTTTGTTACGATTATCCCTGTTACGTAATACTTTGCACTATACAGGATGTTACAAAAGCCCTACATAACAAATTTTGCTAACCAATAAAGAGTATGTCGTATGAACTACATACATTAGTTTGGAATATACATTATAGATGTAATTTTTTTTTAAGCGGGTAACAGAAAACGCTTGCACGCAAATTCAGAATAATAACAGGATGCAAAGACAAGCCTAAACAAATGCGACTTACAAGGCTGTAAATTACTTAAAAAGGCAGTAACTTCCGTCTATGTATATATGTGCTTTTAATGAAATCAATTTTGTCAATACATCTAACCCTGTATCAGATCAGCATATGCATGAAGATTGACTATGACTGACGTCAACACGTATGAATATGAAATGTGTAAGTACACATTTCATATTCATCTTGAATAAAACTTCCATTAATCAACGAAATCGAATGTAGGCCACGATAAAGTCTTTTGCACACTTTTATTTCGTTTCTTTTAGACCTAAGTTTATCCTATTATTTTAAGAATATAAAATGGGCTTATTTTGATTAATATTAGATTATTTATGTTCTACCTAAGTGATTTAGTATTCATTGAGACAGAGAAAAAGTGCTACATAGTGTATAATGTATTTTCAGACCTGTCCACTATGATGTACGAGGGAGACATAATCCTCGTGGCTGTAGATCTCGCGCGGGTTGTCAGAGCCCTGCGCCTCCTCCAACAGAGATCCGCGCATCTGTGGGTACTCCAGCGCGGACCATACCTGATTGCAACGACGGTTTTTATTAACAAGTAATAGTTATTAAAAAAAACTCTAATTAATATTTCGTTGAGTGAATTCAAATGTTGAATTAACACCTACCTTAATAATTTTTTCAACTCCTGAGGACGCGATTAAGCAGTACTGTGAGTTGTAGCGAACTTGATTAACTATAGACCTGTGCCCGTACAATACTATGTGCGGCGGTTCCACTATCATATCTGTAATTTTTTTATTTACTTTGATCATTTATAACTTAGATTTATATAGACTCTCATAGACAACACAAAACTCTACTTTATTGTACTACTAACCGAAGTCCCCACTATCGGGTATCTTCCACATATATAGATTGAAGTCATCAGAGCCGGACAGCACAAATTGGTCGCCTTTGCCAGCGAAGCAGCAGCTCTTCATTGTGCATGAGTTGTAGTAATCCTGGTGGTAAAACTCCGCCACGGGATCGGGTGAGTGCACCGCGTATAGCACAGGCGCCAAGCGACGTCGCAGCGCAAGAATGTGAGTGCCCGCGGAATTAAAGCGGACGCTCATACTATTCTGACATGTACCGTTGTTGCCAAAGTAGCGGAGGACTGGGCTGTAAGCGGATGTTACATTATTGACTATTACAGTAAATTTTAAGCGACGTAACATTTGTATACTAACGGTATTGCTATCTCTGTTCTATTCGAAGAGAATGACTGCAAGAGCTATATTATAACAGTGGAAATTCAGTTCTAAATATACCAATGCTTTTTAGTATGGGCCTTGTCGTTTATTAGAGCCGTATAACTGTAAGATTTTATTTTTATTTACTTTGCCTCGTAAAAGCGTTTATAGGAAGCCTAAGTTTGTGCCTTTAATAAAAGAGTATAAACGTTCATTTAAAAAAAACATCGATGCTAATGTATACAATAACAGATTCATTTTGTTTTTATAAGGTTCAGTTCTGTGTTCTTATTATTCGAAAGTTCTTTCATGCTTAAATGTTTCTAACAAACGGAGATATAAACGAAAAACATAATACCGTTAAATATCTAAAAATTTGGATGTTGTATTTAAGCAATATATTGAAAATAAATTAATAAGACATTTTTGTACTTGTATTATATTTACTTAAATACAGATCTCAAATTATAGAAACCAATCTATATATAGACTAAAATAATTATTATCCACGTCTTAATTGCCTATCAGTTAAACATACAGTGCTTTTCACTTTAATTAAGAAATGGTCCATGTCACATCAAAAGTACTTACTGTTTCGGTGATCGCAAGTCCCACAGTGCGACGCCGCCGCGCGCGTTAGCTGACACCAACACGCCCACTTGTTGCGGGTGGAACATAACACCGTGGAACGCCTTGCGACTCCGCGATATCACCAGTGATTCTATACAACGAAGACATGTACATAATTGTACATTTTTATTTATTCAAAATATTAATAGCATTTTAGTATGAATTCTTAATTAGTTTGTTGCACGGAATAGTGTTAAAGTTCGTTGCTGTACAATTTTTGCATAATTAGAATACCGCGAATCAACCTGACTGTACTTTTTAGGACTGTGTCTGAGAAGTCTGATGCATTGATTAGTTGATGTGCTTTAAACAAAAATAATCCACAGTAAAATAAAACTTAACAATATTTAAGTAAACAGTTTCAAAAATCGAAGCAGGAAAAATTTTAATAAACATGACATGATAATCTGTTTACAATGAATTTTAAACAGGAATATTAAAATAAGGTCATTCAGATAGTGTTTGGAGAACTGCGTATCACCTTTAGAATAATCCATAATAATAAAAAAAATTGTTGAGATTTTTTTTTAATGCATTAAAAAAATTGTTAAATGTTTCAAAATATTCTACAGGCCAAGCTAGACAGTGACAACTTTAACTTGAAAATTACTTATTACTAGGAGATAATCAGAGTTACATTTATAGATATAGGCCACAAATTGACATTGCCAGTGCAAAATATTTTTCTTTTATGGCATTTAAAAACACCAGTCCACTGTTAGTTTTATTAACATTTATGGACATATTGTCATCCCTAACATTATCTTTGACAAAATATATGTTAATGTGTCACTGCAATTAAGAAATAAAAACATAAAGAGAAAAAACTTAGTCTCATGAACCTTACCGTGAACAGATTGTCTTGTATCAAAAAGCAGCAAGCGGCCATCATTCCCTGCTGTAGCCACCACTCTCTCATTAAAAGGGTCAATACTGAGGCTGCATACTGCCCTCTGGTGTTGAAGAACTTCTAAGGGGCATTTGCTTTCAAGGTCGTGCACAATGACCTGTTTAAACATACATAATTTTTTCAAAACATATATTACTTTAAATTTGAAGTCATGTAGTCTAAAAGCTATGTATATTGCTGTTTTTAATTTTAAAAAATGTTGAAAAATATTATAACATTTTAATAACTGTGTTAGTGACCACTGTTATATTTAAAAAATAAAAAAGAAGCTTTTGTTTTAACTTACAATATCATCATTACCACCAGAATAAATTTTCTGGTTATCACTTGTGATTCCAAGACAGAATATATTTGATTGGTGGACTGCTTTCATAGCCTCTGGCTTCCCATGATCAAGGATGGCCTGTCCAAACTGCCATAGCATCACCCTCCTGTCATCTCCACCTAAAAATATGTATTACAACAATATGAACATGGAATATTTCGAGACTACTCAAAAGTTTACCATCAAAATATGTATCTGGCCAGAAATATTTATTAACACAGAGATAAATTATTTTTCTTAAAGAGACAGTCATGAACAGTCTCATGTTGCCTCAAAAGCGATCATTTTTTTTAATTTAATTGAATTAATTTATGCAATTTTTAAGTGTCAATAAAAAAATTATAATTTGTAATATCTTTCGTTAATGTGAATTTGAAAATTTCTATGATTAGAAATTTAATATATATGTCGATATGGACAAACAACAACATAACTGTGCCAGTTTTATACGGTATCAATTTGTTATCAATGTGTATTATTGCTTCGATAATAGAAATCTAATCATTCAACAAATCATAAGACATAAATGTTATGAATTAAATATTATTTATTCGAATCCTCACGAAAATATAAATGGAATAGACTGGTAAACATAAGTTTTATTATATTCAAGAATGCAAAATATATTTTACCCGATACAAGTAATTCGCCATTGCTGGAAAACTCGATAGCGTTTACACATCCGAAGTGGCACACTAAATCCCGACGATACAAATTTTTTGCAGCATTAAGACGTTTACTAAACAACTGTGATTGAACATCAGTTATAAGTCCGTATTCTCTTTTAGTTATATAAGGTAAAGGGTTTGCAATATTCGCCATATTTAGACGATTACTACCATTCCATTTTCCAGCGTATTAAATACACCGAACACTTCACTCTTTGACGATCAGCTGTATTTTATTTTTAAACATATTTGACGTTCCGTGTTGTTATGCATAAGTCAAGCTTTTCAATTAATTTCTTTCGATAAAGGTTAATACTTTTTCAAGATAATATATTACATCATAATTATATCTTAAACTCGGACTTTAAGTAACTTCAATTTATGTGATAATACATAAGTGAAAATCTTTTTGCTATGGAACAACTTCGTCAAGTTTTTTTTTTTAAATATAATCTGTTTTGTACTTTAAATTTTTTAAAGTCTATGGGTGGAGTTTGAAAGCTTGTCCAAAAGTGTTACCATGTTTGCTTTTAATGTTGGACAATTTGGGAATAAATACCTTCTTTGGAGGGGATAAAAACCGATTTCACATTTCAGCTAGAATATACATGACGCAGTTCTGAAATCAGCGTCATAATTAATTAAAAAAACACGCACATCAATAGGCATGATTTAATAGCCACAAGGGAAATTTAACAAATATTTTTTTACATTATCCATTACAAATTACATTAGGGAAATTTATAATTTTGATGTTTAAACATTCCCATGTCATTTTCTCTATGGTTTTTCTAAAACTCATCCAAATTCATCACATATTTTATATACTCTTTGATTCATCAGCCAAAGTGACAGATGACAGTGACAACAATAAGTGACGGACACGTGCTTTTGTTTGTACTCTTTTTACTTAAAAACTGTAAGAGTTTGAGCATTATTTTTAAATTGGAGGAAGAAAAAATATGGTTATTTCTACAATGAAAAAACCGACAGTTAAAGTATCAGGCAAGTATATATGACTATTGAAGTAAGCATACTATAGTAACAAAATTATTTAAAACTTTTTTCGTATAGTTTCAGATAACGAATCAGAATACGAAGGAGACGAAAGTGATGAAGAACAAATATCTACGAAAGAATCTGACAGCGATGGGAGTGGCGGAGAGAACGAAGAAGGCGGCAGTGACCAAGAAGTTGGTAGTGACGTAGAAAGTGGCAGTGATGAAGATGGTAGTGAAGGAGAAAGTGGAAATAAAGGAGCAGTAATGTTAACTAATGAAGGCTGGGCTGATTCCGTAGCAAAGATTTTGGGTACAAATAAACCAAAAAGCAAAAAAACTCTGGTATTATCAAGAGCTAAGAAACATTCAGAAATTGTAAAAAAAGTAAAGGAAGAGAAGCCAGCTTTCGAAGTTGTTGGGGAAAGTGAGGAGATTAAACCTGAGATTAAGAAAGAAGAAACAGTTTCTATAGAGCCACCCAAAAAGAAAAAGGTTTGTTTTATTTTTTTACAAAGTGTTGTGTTACTTTTTTTAATATTTTTTAAATAAATTGCTGTTAAGAATTTCAAATAGTTATAACATGTTATATACATTTTAAAATATATTTATATAGTGGCAGTATTGCTATATTCAAAGTTAGAATTTTTTAATATTTAACAGAAAAAACTGATGTTAAATGTGTTATTTCAGAAAGAAGAAAAATCTACTGTACGCATTAAACCAAACATCTTAGAAAAAGATAGGGAAAGACTTTTATCAAAAATAGCTACAAAAGGTGTGGTACAGTTATTCAATGCAGTGAGGAACCAACAAAAGACAATGGAAAAAGAACTAGATAAAGATTTAACTGAAGCCAAAAAGGAGAAAATATTAAAGAAGTTTGATAAACGAGCATTTTTAGATACACTTATGGGTCAGACAAAATCAATAATTGTTGATGAACAAACTAAATCTTTGAAAAATGAAGTTAAACCTGAAGATGAAGCACCTAAATGGAGTGCATTGAGGTATTTTATTTAATTGATAATATATTAAGTTAACATGCATAACTGGTTCAAAACAACACAGTAGAGATTGACAAAATCATTAGTAAATGTCACTGCCAGTGCCGGTCTTAAAGTAAGGTGCAGTTAAGCAACCACCTAGGGCTCTAGACAGAGAGCATTGCCACAGGTCTGCAAATTCCACAGTTTTACATAACTCTGTTTACCTTTAAAGGCAAAAAAAAATTGAACTATAGAAATCTCCGCTGGCGAGACACCTGAACAACTGTTTAAGCCTACTTTTAATTGCAATGGTTTTTAGTATTCTTAACATAACACAAGACACACTTTTATTTATAATAATATTTTAAAAATTTTGTTTCTTATCAGGGATGACTTTATGATGGGAGCAAAAATGAAAGATTGGGACAAAGAACCAGCAGATGACTGAATATCTTAGAATATTTATTGGTTAAATATGTACATAAATTTAAGTATAATTAAATAAATTTAAGCTTAATGTAATGTGTTATTTATTTAATTTTACAATTAAAAACCTTTGCATACAAAGTAATTCCTTATAGCTTTCACCCAGCATTGTTTTAACACATTGCATGCCACTGATTTTATCATATTACATTAGTTGCGGCAATGACCCTGACTTTCTGAGTCCAAAATCTTAGTTTAAACAAATTGCTATCTCTTTGTTGTGAAAGATAATGACAGGGACGACGATATGTATGATACAAAGATTTAGGTGTGAGAAACGGTGAATGTGTTATAATTTTATCACTTGACTGTATATTTGTGTAATAAAAATCAGTTTATTTAATGCATAAAGTATAAGCATCACTGCTTACTGAATGTTGTGTGATTTGTTTGGGTAATGTTGAATATATTTTGACAGGTAGATTCCAAACCATTGTTTCAATAGGCACATTTAGTGGTGCATTCCAATCCTTTTCATCTGAATTCGGGCAAAGTTTTTCATTTGTTGTTACAAATTCGAAGTGAAGCCGCCATCTTAGTGATACTGTAAAAAGAAAAATTTAAGTAATTTTCTATTATTCTTATTTTGAAAACCCTATTTAGTTAAGAAAAGTGTGAGGATGGACAAACGGTTTGTCAAACATCTTGTTTTATAAATGTCAACGAAAATGATTTGCCAAACATCATGTTTGGCAAATGTGCACAAACCGTTTACTTGTAAAATGAATATTTACCTTCATTAACATCAAATGCTGGTGTGATATGTAAAGGTATTGGAAGGATCAGCTCAGAATGAGTCAAACCAAGTGTCACTTCATGATACCTGGCCACTGTCATTGATCTACTGCTAGATTCATTGTTGACATTTTTTGCTGGTGTTTTAGATTTCAATATTTCTTCTGGCTGCAGTGATACTGAAACCTGTAATATTATATTTAATGAACACAGAAGTGCATGGATCTGATATTACCACTTTCATTGCAATTACAATTTTCTTGTAAATGAACTCGTGTTAGTTGGAGTCACTCAATGTGTTAAGTAACAAGGGTTACAATTGGTATTTACATTCATGGATACTATTATAATAAAGGTAATTTATATAATAAAATTGTAATATTTGTCCTTATAATCATACCTGCATACATGTGACAGTGCCCACAGAGAAATCAAATGTCCCCACTATATCCTCACCCAATTTGTAAGCTGACTTAAACAGGCAGAAGCGACCAACTTTACCTCTAGTATTTGTTATCATGTATGAGTTTGGACTCCTTCTTGCAGTAAGATTCTGTTATAAAAAAAATATTTGTGATACCAAGTTTTCATGTGAATGGATTTAATCTATGAACTAAGTAAAGTACTAAAAGATAATATTACTTTTTTACGTTTCATTAATCAACATTTAAGTCATAAAAGGTTCCTTTTTATTACATTATTGTGTTTCATTAAATAAAATTAAACAAAAACCTTAGCATACCTGAAGGACCTGTAAAGCCATAGTCAAAGGTGTCTCTACTTTCCTTTCTTCTGAAAATGGGTTTGTGGGCTGTAGATCTTCAGTAGTTTCATTACCACAAAGTGCTGCCAAGTCTTGCATATTCATAATGGGACTAATTGGTAACACTCGGAATGGTATCCTTACCATTTTTATATGTGAGCCAACCTTTTGTGTGGCAATTGTTATTTTATATGAATATTTGATTGTAGTGCCCCTATATGATGGAGCAGCTTCAATAGGTAGGGATTCTCTGTACCAAACTGAAAATAAATACATGATTTTTTTTTTTTACTTATGCCAATGTTGTACTATGTTGGCATTATACTGCTAAGCAAGGTATTGGATACCGCACTACTAGCAAACACATAATGTTCAGTTAAATATACTTACAAGTTTTGGTTTCACCAAGTGGAATGGTGAGGTCGCAAAACAATATTTTTGGCTTTGTGTGAAAAACTACATCTCCAATATCACATGACGTTACCTCTAAGGCCGTTGTCTTCTCTATAGATAGGGATTTATCGCTGGGATTACCCGATGTCGAATAGAAACAGTGTATTTGTGCGGAAGCCCATGCCAAATTCTCCAAAATGTCACTACCAAAGAAAATTCATTTAGTAACGATAACAAAAAAACTAGATTATATATAATATACAAAGTAATTAGTAATTATACCTGTGGCTTTGCGAATTCCTGTGTTCAGGTTGAGTTGTATGGCAAAATGTAATACAACATTCTAATGCTTCACCAGCTAGGTAAACGGTACCTGTAGTTAACTTCGCTGAAAGTTCAATCATTTTGTTAAGTAAAACTTATAATATTGTCGGTGAATGGTGAAAATTAAACAATAATAACAGCAACGGTAGATAATTGTTTACAAAATATTTCATTTAATATTTACATTATTTGACATTCGACTTAATTTGACACAAGTGATGACTTCGCAAACGAAAAGTTAAAAGCTCTATGTAATAATTCAACCACCATCATTTTATTATCGAAATATGTGCAATGTACTTTGTTGAATATAAAACTTGAATTTTTTATCCCATCATTTGTTTTTACAATGATAAAGTTATGTACGTTTATAGTGAATCGTATTAGATTCGTAAAAACTGGTTCTAATTGTAAAAATATTTTTAAAAAAAATCATGTATTTATAAAGTTTTATAAATTAATTTAAATACGACTATAATTTTTAAATCTTACAAGTTTTAAGTACATAAAACAAAAATATTGGTAAAACTAAATACGAGAAACGGAACGTATTGTGGAACGTAACTTTTGTAACGAATAAGTCAATTTGAATAAGCAATTTGAGAATCACATCAATTTTTGCAAATGAACCTTATATATAACCATACAGTATTAAAATGTTAATATCAGACGGAATTAATCATGGCAAATTACAATCAATTATAGTCGGTGAATTAAAAAAAGCCGGATTAAAGCATCGTTTAAAGAAAATCATATTAAAGAATGTGAAAGTAAGTAAACATTTCCGGTCGCATAAGAAATGGTATCTTATTATTATTATTGAACGTTTCGAGTTTTTCTTACAGGACCATAAGACTGTATTTGGAGCCCCTTTAGTGAAAGTTCCATCATGTAGTGTAATTTGTTGTGGCAGTACGTTGAGTATTCCTAATGTAGTGAGTGAAATGTCGTCCGTTTTACGAGCAAACGCGAATGTGGAGGGTTTATTCCGTAAAGCTGGTTCACAAACCCGCCAAAAAGATATTAAGGTAAATTATTAGTTAAATTACATTTATATACATTTTTCACATACCTAATAAATTATAACAAGCTTTAATTTAATTATTTTTAGCGGTTATTAGACGCCGGGGGCTGTGTATCAGAGGGTCATCATCCAATAGACGTAGCCAGTGTGCTAAAGCTATATTTGCGTTGCTTACCAGAACCTCTGATAAGTGCAGAAGTCCAGGACTTACTACTTCGGTGCAGGGTGACCGCTGGAGAAGATGGGCTTAAACCTATTCTGCACACTTTATTACTTCTGCCAGTACTACATGTTCATTTGCTACATTATATAATGGAGGTAACATAGTTTTTGTTTCTATATAAAATATTTTGATGGTATAAAGATATTCTATACTATCAAATTATTGTTTGAAAATAGTTAATTAAGACATCATTCCCTTTACACCTTCAATGCTATTTAGTTTTTAAACCCACACTAAGGTGCCTCCTTAGTGACAGTTATTACTCTTTGAGTGTGGCAATTATATTAATTATTCTTAAATATTGTTTTAGCTACTTAATTACATTGCATCAAGACACAAGGATAATCTAATGGACTCATCAAACCTTGCCATAGTGATGGCGCCCAGTATTATGCCCTTGCCGGCTGCATCCTCAGCTCAGAGGCTGGAACACCATGTGGCTCTAGTTAAAGTAAGTTATATTTATAAAAACTGATATTCTTCCATATTAAATTATAAAATATCACTTCTGAGCAATTATTTTGTTATCTACACTATATTTGAACATATTGTGCGAGATAATTTTATCTTCCATCCTGTTCAGCAGGAAATATTTTCTATTATCTATTAATCTATGTCCTGAAAGTTTTGTTAACCATTATGTTGTCAAATAACTTTTAAATTGTTGTAAATAAATCAAACCCATATAAAATGTGAATCCTTGGCATGTTGTTTAATAGATGTGAGAATGTATAAACAATAGTAAAGCTCAACCAATAGTATTCTGTAAATCAACCTTTGATGAATCCATATAAGTATTGCATTATAGTACAATAAACTTGTTGACATAATTAAACTGTTATTCTAATTATGTCATACATATATTGATATATACTCATTTGCAGTAATAACTATGATGCAGACATAATTTTAAATGACTCATTTCAATATTTCAAATGTGATTGTATTGCTAAACCATAGTAAGTCTTGGGCACATTCCATTTTCCGAACATATTTAAAAACAAATAACAATCTAGGGAATGGTTTAAATTGGAGGGTTTGAGCTTTCTAAGTTTTGAGACTTTTTAAAAATACAATCTGTACTTGAAGTTCATCGTGTTACTTATAATAACAAATAGGAAACTGGTCTTCTATTAGTATTTTTTTATAAATCATTGTTGTCTCTACTTTTTCAATGAGAATGAAAGGGTTGGCAATATGTTTTTAAGGTATTTCGTCTATCAAAAAGCATAATCAGATTGTCATTTTGTGTCTTATTTGGTGACAGATGTTCATAGAGAACTCACAGCACATTGGTGTGCTGACGGAGGATCTAATGACGCAGCTGGACGACGACTGTGACCTGCACCATGCCAGGAGGAAGAAGCGACGGAGTGGCTCACTCAATAGTATGTTTGACGTCCACTTGTTTGATGTTTTTGTCATATATGAGTTAAAATGATACAAAAACATTTGTTATGAAAATAACAACCCAAGAAATGATAATATAAAGGGCATGTATGACGTATGGTTTATTAATATAAGAATGATTTACAGCTTAGAACACAAGGGCTGTGTTCTTAAATAGCAGAATACTATCAAAAGTCAATACATGGGTAATGGTGGAAGATTCGTTTTACAGGAATGCTCAGTGGCTTACGTAAGATGGTGTCTGGGAGTGCTAACACGCCCGCCACGGTGCCCGAGCACTCCAAGACCCCCGTCATCAGCAAGTCCGCGGCCAAGCGCAAGATGGAAGGCTACGAGGGACTTTCTGCCAAAATAAAGTATTAAAATGCCATTGTAACCTTATTAAAATATAAATTTATTTTCAAATTTTAATCAATATGTTTGTTACAGGAAAGAAGTAACGAAAAATTTGCCTCAGCGGGAATTGTCTTTTACACCAATGAAAATGTAAGTAAAATTTAACAATAGCTCAATTTATTAACTCCTTTATATTGGAATCAAGTTATATGTTAATGTAGAAGTTAATAACACTTTCTATTTTTAGGGGCATCACTGAGAGGAAAAGATTGCGGCTAAGCTTCAAAGATATAAAAGACACACCAAATATAAACTCGGAAACCAGCGTCAGTAGTGAAGACATGCTGACTTCTTCTGAGAATTTGTTTAGCGCTCACGACACCATAGACCTGTCCCCAGATATGAAGCAAGCTGATAAAGACTACGTCAGAATCTCTAAGCAGGAGTATGAGGAGATCAAGAGCAGAGTATCAGCCATAGAAAACAGACTGTCCAGAGAATTCACAGATGTAATACCCAACGTGCAACATCTGCAGCATGTACAGAATGCTTATGAACAAACATTAGAGGAAGTCGCCATGTTGCACTGCCCCAGCTCCGAACATCTCGCGCGACGACTGAGCAAAGAACTGAAGATTCGACCAAAGGAACAAGCCAAAATTATAAGATCTCCTAGTGCTAGAAAAATAGGCTCAATTCGACGCCGATCAAAGGAAAACTTAACAAAAATCGTCCGACACAAATCTTGGAATGTGTCAACACATTCACAAGCTAGTCAAAATACAGACAGATTTTATCCGTACGGTGGAGTCGTACCTAGGGAAAGGACGAGTACAATGAAACCAGAATCGATTATCAAAAGTCAAGCCGTCGATGAATGGAACCTATCAAACTGCGATAACTCTGTAACTAACATATCAAACTCTGGTCAAAAGTACAGGCTTCGGAAGCGAACGAGTCTCGCGCCCGACTACAATCTAGATAAAACTATAGGGAAGCCTCAACCAAGAAGATCGCTGAATATCACAATGGACAATAGTTACGACGGCACTTCAGAAAACTCTCTCAATAATAGCGACAAATCGAATTCAAACCAATATCAGTATTACAGAAATAACACGAAAAGTATTAAGTATTCTAATAGACCATCGCAACAAAAATGGCGGAGCGCAGCCGCGTTCTTTATGGAAAAAACTGGCGAAGTAGAGAATGATAGTCAAACTGGAAGACCGTCGGTAAACAAGCTGCGACAACAGAACGCGGGCGCAGTTCTCGCAAAAGCCAAGCTCTTCGAGTCCGGCTCCGACAAGTCCTCGGAAAGAAACGACAAGACCGATTCCAATTTCGCGCGACGACCACGAACAAACGGTCAAAACAAACCGCTGAAAAGTATTACGAACAATAAATCTAAGATACCAACTTCCCCGAACATACCCAATCGATTGAACAAAGAGTGTAATAAAAACTATTTACGGCCTTATCCGTGTTCAAGTGAAGGTAAAGAGGAAGCTATAAATTTGCGATTCAACAGAAAAGCGACGACTCCAGTGAAAAAAATAGTATCTCCTCAAAATATGATTCCAAAAGCTCAAACACCGATTATGAAGAAACCGTTATGCCAACCGAGAAGTTTACGAACTCCGGCGCATTCGGTGGATACAAAGAAACTGAATACTCCACTAAAAGCAGTTCACGTGTCGCCGCGAAGACGATCTCCCCGACAGAAGTTGCAACGTTCATTTAATTAAATCAGTATTTTTATATACAAGTTAAATCGAATGGTATTAATCGTAAGATTTAGCTAATAATTGCAATGATTATTTGTAAATAGATATATTATAAATAAAGCTTGTTTATTTTTATTGATTTTTTTTTAAATATCTCGATTTAGGACATGAAATGCTTATAGTTCCATTAACCAAAAGTTTCCTATTACAAAAATCATTATATTGGATTATGGAAGGAGGTGAAATAAAATTCCAATGTATAATATTATATGATGTATATCACGGCTTTTACAGTGGTATCTTCAGGTATAAACAAAAATATCCCAGATTTTAATTCAATAAATAATGAACATACTGACAATTCAATAAATAACAATTTTCACATTCAATTATATAAAACGTCGGCGCCATTATAATTTCGCTGTCGACGTGTCCGGCGCGTGTTCGATTTACTTACACATTTATCGATGATCACAGATTGAGGATTATAAAAAAAAGCAGATTCAAGAACATACCGTGCTATGGAGACGATTTAACAATTCGAAATTTTGCAATAGTGATTATTGATTGAGTTATTTAGACTTCATTACAGCTTACCGGCTAACTTACAGCTACGAGCTCCGCTGCCGCTCGACCGCTCCTGCTCTGGCAATGCTCCGTCGCATGTCGCATCAATACCACCATTAAATTAACAATATAATAAAATATCAATTGTACCTAAGATCTTTTCCAATTAAATACGCAGATTCCTTCTTAATTTGCATTATCCAATATACAATGGCGGCTGGCGCGCCGCCCGCGTCCCGAGCTTACGTACGTACTTCATAATAATTAAACATACAGCTTGTGATCGATAATAATAAAAATATAATGATACAAATACATTAATTACTACATTTTCGATTATTGTGTGACATAAATATTTACAAAGCGCATCATGGGAGCGCCAAAACTAGTTAGGCGAGGCGGACCCCGGCCACGCCCACCGCCCCCGCCCCCGCGCGGCGCCGCCCGGCCCCCACACCTAACTCGTACAAATATCTTTATTAACTAAAACACGAACGATTATCTCACCTTCAGGAGGCCTACTCGATAAATGCTCCAAAATAAAAATCATCTCGTCAAATTGTTAAAAACATAACATTACCTAAGTTTATAATGTTACAAAATTGTAGCCGGTCCGGGACAGTGACGGTCACCGGACCGGACTGATCGTATAATAAAAACGTACGCATCTAGTCAGCTTCGGTAAAAATAATTAAAGAAAATAGATATCATCTCCATCATCACGGATCGGTCCGGCAGAGATGTCTCTGCCGACTACCGGAACACTTACAAAAAAAAACATTACTCTAATATCGACGCCACTTCATGGATGATTACAATTTTAGGGAATGCACGATAGATACTACACGACCAAATACATTATTAAGTACCGATGATAAAAAAGACGCCTCTACATATACAAATAGCGTAACAACATTCCTTCGTCATCTATAATACAGTACAAAGGTAAAATGGCTTACGTAACACGAGGTGTCACGAACATGACAAGTTTTAGGTAATAAAAATAATTGTTGGGTAGAGTGAGGTTTGCGCCCACCGCATCAAACATTCCATATCATTGGACAAACTCAAATAAAAACTTAAAACAAAAATCAGTTTCACATACACTTATTATTTATATTAAAGCAAACGATACAATACTAAATTGCATATAATTGATTTAATTTGTTTATCCAATGATAATGGAATAACGTCACACAGTACTGCTGCAACCCAGACTGTTGACTACAAAACCATAATTTACAATTTACCATAACAATGGCATATAGAATAGAATTATATTTCACAAATACATTATTTCCATTGATATTAGATAATAAAAAAAATCTAGATTATCATGATTTATGTGTTTTATGTCAATTAGTTAAAAAAAATCAATAATATGTCAGGGGTATAGAATCAAAATTGGTTATGTCCATTAAAAAACGGTAGCATTAGCATCAAAAAAATACATTCCATTTAATAATAAGTTTAGAAATAAATGGACATAAACATTTTTGTTTCAAACACGCATGATTTATTTTTTAAACTTTCATAGCAGAATTAAATTTCCATCAGAAATGGTTTGAAAATTCTAAACCGTATTAAAGGATGATATGTTTTATTATTGAAATTGCAATTCAGAACGAATATTCTGGAAGGTCTATATGGCTTATTAAAGTCATATTTAGACCTATGACAGGGTAAGTCCTATAGCTGGATGGACTTCTTGAGATCAAGATTTCTCCAATTTATACACTTGTTTTACAAGTACCATTATTCATGACTTTAAATATAAAAAAAATTCATATAGCAACTGGTTTTCAACTAGTATAGTGCTTTCAATATGACCGTATTCATCTTAGCTTCATGATTTCAGTATTAATGCCCATATATTATTTTCCTTTAAGCATATGAATGCTAAGCTCTAATAAAGTGACTAATCTCATTAAAGCTGTTTCTGCCAAACAAGTTAGTTGTCAGTGTATTAAAAAAGCCGCTTGGCAATGTGTTCCTTACATTATGATACAGTGAAATATCTCACATACATTTTTAAATCACACTATGCTTCTAGATTTTATAGATAAAGATTGTATAAATGTAAAATGACGTAACATAAATACAACAAGAAAAAAATACGTTATTACGGACTCGGACTTAATATTAAGAAATTGGAAGGAAAATTTAACAACTTGTAGAGTGGTATAGTAAAAATGTGTCACTTTCATGACTTATGAAGGAATTGTAATATTAGTAGCATAGTGTGAGATGTTGTATGTGTGTGGGGGCGGGGCTATGGGCGCGGTGGGCGTGGTGGGCGGGGCGTTCAGTTAACCATGAGGGTGTGGGACTCCATGGGCGCGGCGGAGTCGTAAAGTGTATCCGTGTCCTGCGTGGGCTCGCCTTGCAGCTGACACTGGTTAGACAGCGTACCCGCGCCACAGTCGCAGAAGAATCTGAAAATTATAAAGAAAAATTATTATCGTTTGGTAAATATCATACTTCACATAATTGAAATACTAACACTAGTAGTGAAAACATTATGTAATTGTTTAAAAAAATATTTATGGAAATAAATTAGGCTTTATTACTAAACATCATTCCAATCAAATTTATTTTAAATTGTTATTTCATCTTATCAATATTTTTTTATACAACATTGGCTTTTTAATTTCTCACAGCAAACGGCAACGTATCAACAAAATCCAACTACGTAGAGAATGTTACGTCATATCGTGGATGTTTGTTTGTTAATAGAATAAAATTATCTATGTTTATTTGTACAAAAATATTAAGTTTACAACTCACCTGTCATGGCGTATAAATTCTACATCATGTCCTGAATGGCACGTTTTGATACAATTGACGCAAATTGCATTCCGATCTGTCGTGTTGCATGTCTGGCATCTGAAAGTTTATATAATACGATTACATTATGCCTCTATAATAGTTTTAACATTGATTATGTGGCAAATATCAATAGATACAAGGGTAAATTGACAAAAATACAGTACATAGCGGTAAGTATTTTTAACCTTGTGATTGAACCAATTTTGACAAGTTATACTTCAAATAGTGATTTTAAAAGAATTTAAATCTTCAAAAGCAGTCAAATAAAGTGCGCAGTGGCTTGCATTACCTATAGAAATCATGCATGGGGAAGGATGTGTAGGAGGATATCTTGTAGAGGCACTGTCCTCCGCCCACCGCCTTCTCCACCGCATCCTGGTTACTGAAGATCTTGTTGCCGCGCACCAGCGGCGACACGCCCGACGCCAGGCATAGACCTGAACAAAACCATAAATAAATGATGTTACCTTCCATTAAATAATGTACAACCTCACTCAGAGTTGTTAAGTGACAAGTAAATTAAATCTCGAGTCTAAATTTAATAGACAAGACATACTTTCTCTTTAAAAACTGCGTATAGTCGAATATCATGAAAATATGAAATTATAACCTACCTATCTAAACAATTTTACCTTTATAAAGCTATAATCATAGACTTATGCTATAAAAACAGACATATTACTATTAATTTAAACACTTGAAATGTTCCAAAATAAATCTATAAGTTACTAAAATTATCATTTCGACTGAATTTGACTATACGAAATATAACATTATATATTTTAATTAATGAGTAAACTTGGGTATAGTAAGTGGAAGTTTGGTATAAATGTAGTACATAGCCTGGAAGAACATATATACTAACAAGGTTTTTTTTTATATACAACGATTATCAAGTGTAGAACCAGTAGGTGGATATGTAACTGTTTCCGTTATATATATAAATATAATAATTCTAGTGTTTATTATACCTCCAAATCGATTATTAAATATCTGATTATGTTCAAGAGTGGCTGTTGCGTTGTTGGTGATCTCAACACCGGCGGCGAGGCCGTCGAAGATGCGATTGCGACGCAGCACAGGATGACTCTGCGTCGAGATCAGCACGCCCGCCTGCGCGTTGCGGAAGATGTCGTTCTCCTCCAACACGCCCTGAACACAACGGAATACTTTATTATATTGCAACTAACTTTATTTCAATTACAACTTTCATGAATCGAAAGTATTAAGTATATTATTACACAAATCTTATAATATAAATAATGTTTTTAGTTAGTTAGCAATTATTTAAAACATAATATTATTTTTTTATTTATAATACTGCAATAAAAAAAAACATGCACATATTAATTAGATACATGTATTTTAGGTGGATAAAGTTAAACATTGTTATATCTCAATTGGTTATGTCCAAATCTTGCTAATATTATAAATGGGAATGTTTAAATGGATGGATATTTGTTAGAAGGTATATCCAGAACGGCTGCATGGATCTCACTGAAATTTGGCATAAATGTAGAATATAATCTGGAAGAACACATAGGGTACTGATTAAGTTTTTAATTCCACGCAGTCGGTGTCGCGGGCGACATCTAGTTAACAATAAACTGCAAATACAAGTTGCAATAGCTTTGTAATGTTTAACACTTACCTTGCCCCCATTAAAAATACATATGCCCCCATCGCGTCCATCGAATATCTTATTCCTCTTGAGCGTTGGGTTGGAATCAGTCTTTATCCAGACGCCGGCCATGGCGTTGTCGAATATTTCATTTTGTTCGAGTAGGCCGAGACCGCCATTGTATACTAGCACGCCTCCATTCTGCCCACCCCAGATTTTATTGCCGCGGATGACAGGGTTACTGCCAGTACGGATTTGCACCCCTGAGTACAGGTGGTTGAAGATATCGTTGTCTTCTAACTTGCCGTGACCATTGTCATAGAAGTAAACACCCACCTGTTAAGTTTTATACAAAATATTTAGTCGTGTGAACGATGTGGGCTTATTTTACAATTTGCAATAAGAATCACAGCTGTGGAAACCCACTATGGGTTTCTACTTACACTTATTATTCCTTACATTTTTGTTTAAAAAAAAACAGAGACGTCGATTTTTTTTTATTTATTAAAATTAAAATATAATCAAGTAGATGAAAATGTTATTTTGCTTTTTTATAATAGGATATAAAAAAAAAATTGCTAGCAATACATAAAAATGTCATTAAAATACACAATTTATAACTCGCCTTTTCCAGCAATTTTCGCAAACATTTCGCACATTCACTGCCACCGACTCGTCTTGTGCGTTCACTTATGCGATCCATTCGACGCAAAAAATTACATCTCCTAAGGTATTATTTATAAGTAACTATTGGTCGGATGGATCGTTATGTACAAGCATTGAAAGTATTAATCATGCTCGCAATCTTATAGAAATTATCGTATATCTTGGCGGCTCAGAACATCGTACAAATCTTTCAGCGTAGCGGAGCGCCTAGATGACTTTGAGCCGCCAAGGTATTTGAAAAGAGTTATACCTGTTTCCCGGAATGTATGCGGTTCCTGCGCAGCACAGGCGTGGAGCCGGTGGTGATCCAGACTCCGGCGAGCGTGTTGGCGTACACCTCGTTCTCCTCGATGAGGCCCTGCCCCTTCTCGTGCACGTAGATGCCGCCATGCTGCCCGTGGTGGATCTTGTTGTGCCTCACGATAGGATCGCTATTTGTGCGAATCTAAAATTCGAAGTTGGATATTGTTGTTTGTATTTACAAAGATAGAATATGAAATTATTATAATCAACAGTTGGAATTAAGGTAGTTTCAAATTTATTTATTACTGCACATATTTTATAATTATTATAAAAGCACTATTAATTTCGTTATATATGATTGATATTTACATACATTTATAAGTTTGTTCTTATATAACTATAGCTTTAGATATATAAGAATGTTTTATACCTGTATACCAGCCAAAGCATTCCCATATATATTATTGTGCTCAATCAGTCCGCGGCCCTCGCCGAATATGTACACTCCGCCCTGATGTCCGTTGTATATCTCATTGCGACGTATGGTGGGGTTACTGTTGGACGTTATCCAGACGCCGGCGAAGTTATTGGAGTGTATCTTATTGTCAATGAACTGGCCCAGACCGGATTCATGCACGTATATGCCTCCAGTCTGACCGTGGTGTATCTCGCAGTGAACTACGGTGGGATTGGCGCCGGCTTTCACTTCAAAACCGGCTATTCTATTATTGTGGATGTCGTTCGCTTCGAAATAACCCTATAAATATTTTGTTATAAAAAGTTAATAAACACTCTGATCCACCAGCAGACCTTAAATTACAAGTCAACCTCCAACAATCTCCAAGTGTCTGTTGTAGATTGAGGAACCTCACAATCTTGCCCCTGATCTTTGGGTCATCTCTTATGTCGGCTTCTATTATTCCTGTCCATTTATCACGTAGTTTAAGTAAAAATTTAAACTTTTAAGGTAATGAACAACACACAAATACAAATCATCAAAAAGATGTAGAGACACACCAAACAAAGGTTTTGGATAAAGTCAAAAATCTTCGAATTACAAATACTTATATTTCAAGAAAATTTTTAAATGTTACGTACCAGTCCATTTTCAAATGTGAATATACCGACATCTCGTCCATGGTGTATATGATTGCGGCGCATGATGGGGTTAGCGAAATTCTTAACCCAGATGCCAGCGAGCGCGTTGCGAGATATCTCGTTGTCCTGATAGGCGCCCTGCGCGTAATCCGTCACGTAAAGGCCCACGTTCTCGCAGTCGCTGATATCGCAGTGCCGGATGACCGGATTCGCGCCCGCACCACTCACGCACACCGCCGCACCCACTAAACACATAGCTTTTTAGCTACATACATAAACCTACACATCACACTAGCTATCTACTTAATCTGCGCGTATTAAAAAAATACTTAATTAGTAGCCTATGTGGTAAGATAAAATGTCGACCACAGCTTTGCATGTGTTCGTGATATATTTGTCTTTCTAAAACTTGTATATTTGCTTACTCATATATTTTTTTCTACTTGTCTTTGAAATTTAGAAACATTGCAGTTGTAAAAAAGTACTGACCAACACTCGCGCTACGTATAATGCACTGGTCGACAGTGGGCGAGCAGTTATCGGAGACCTCAAGGCAGTAATGCTTGTGATGCTGCATCGTGCTGGTGGCGTCCGGCGAGAACTTGAGCGTCATGTAGCCGGCGTACGCACGGTTTGCGCCTTCCGCGAACGTCAGCGTCGACTCCGCCTCGCGCTCTAGTACTACAGACTCTGCTACGTTGCCGGGAGCGCAGCCTATCAGGATTTACGTAGTGATTAGTCAAAACACACGCTTACACAATTTTGTAGACAATTTATTATTTAAAAAGCAAGTACAGCTAACTGAAATTGATATATAAAGAAAATTCAAAACTTCTTTCAATTGCAATTAAAAAATATATATTTTCCTATAACTGTGCCTATTGGAGATATCCATGTTCCAATCAAAAGGAAAACACGCTGTAAAGGTTGCGAATAGTACTACTAGTCTGTCGAGACGTTTTCGAGTTATTTCGGCTCTCAGAGTCATGAAATGGTCACTAAGGGAGACCACTTAACAAATATAGGTGCAATTAGTATTGTTACTGACCAATGAGCTGTACATCAGTGTCGATAGCGAGGCACTCCTCCTGGTATAGGCCGGCGTGCACAAAGAGAAGCGCGGGGGGCGGGGCTGGCGTACGCCGACACGAGCACACGCCTGCAGATCCACTCCCGCCACCAGACGCGCTCACGCTTCCGCTCCCGCCACCACCGCAGCTGCAGCTCCCGCCGCTCGAGCACGACACTCCGCTTCTCTCCTCCACGTACTCCAGCGCCGCCTACATACAAACATCATACAATTTACACTTTTAAATCAGCTATATAAGAATTCTTCAATACCCTTCTTATAAGCTTGTTATTGTAATAGATAAGTGAAGGAATTTACATTATAAAGTATTCTTAATTAATATAAAAAGATTACCTTAACTTTGAATTTTTAATTTTTTAATCATTCAAAATGTATCTAACACAATTACATAAAAAACGTATCCTTTGTCTCAATTCATTCCTACATAAGGCTATATGTCGTGAGGTCGGTAACTCACCCTAATAGTATTAAAATGTTTGATGCGGGAGTCCTTTTTGGGACGATAGTTGGGGCGGACGTGGATGCCGTAGTAGAGCTGTCGGAAGCTCTCCTTCCACGGGTTGTCTGCGTCACACTCGTCAGGCGCGACGAACTCGAACTGGCAGGGCGCGGGGTGCATCAGCGGCGTGTCGTACTCGAATACCGACTGGTACAGACTTTTCCTGTCCACCACAACTTTCACTTTACAAAAGTTCCTTTAGACCTTTGTTGAGAGTAAAGATAAACATAATTCTATATCATAAAAAAGCTGCACAATGTGTCAGAAATCGCGTCTGCTGTCGAAAAAAATGGAAAACACGTTTTGAGTTGCTTTATAGTAAGTTCAGTCCTGTATCAAATGTAATTTCTCACATTAAATCCTGAGTATATCAGTGAGATTCAACCTTAAATCTTTTGTCAAAGTACCTTTACACAGACGATTAAATAATGCAACACAGTATAAATGCAAATATTGCACCAAACATACCATAGTTCTGTATCATTAGCAATGGTGTTGAACCGCTTGCAGACTTGCGCGACACGGCAGAGGTCACGCTCGGTAAGATGCGACAGGATGCAGAGCAGCACCTCATCTGGCAACTCGTACTGCAAGTACTGCGACACATTGCATACGTCCACACCTTGAGACAATGATCTGCAAACATACACGTAATTTATATACCCAAAATTTGAACAGCATTTATTAAGTGAATAATTCAAGAAAAACCACTATTCTATGAGTAGCGGTCACTTCACTACCTTTGCGAATTCAGGTAGTCGCTGGCGCGTGTAGCAACTTATACTAAATAAAGATATTTTCATAAATATTAATCAAAAATGGGCAAAATATGTAAACGTTATACAAATCTATTCAGGACCTATAAGTTTTAGCCCATATAAGCGGTATATTGTTTTAGTTGATGTCGTAAAATTAAATTTTAACAGTATTAGTGGCGATTCTAAACTCAAACTTTAAGTTTAATTATATTTATCAAATCTATAATTTTGATAAATTATTACGAAAAGTAATTATTTGAAACATTAAAAACTACGTAGCGATAATTTGCAAGCGACAGATGTTTTCGTGTGTTAACAAAATTCTTTAGAAGGACGTCGTTATGCGTATTCAAGTTTTTTTTTCGTTAGTAGCGGCGATAGTGATGGTCATGGGAAGTGGGACACGCCGTTAGAATGCTCGGAATGTGGGTCGATGATGACAAAACTATGAATTTTGCGGCTATAATGCCATTTTGCTAATTATACAAATATTTGATTATTTAGCGATTGTATATTGAAGTACGATCGATACTTTAGCAAATTTAAACTTCACTTAGACTCTTACTAAAATCAATAATGTAATAAGAGAAAAAGAAGTGAAAAATTTATTTATTTATTTTATTTACGTTTATATGCAAACAAATAAAAATATTAACAATACAATGTATCAACCAATTCGTTGTATTAGTATATAGTTAAGTAATAATTGCAACGCATACTGCTTATTATATGGTTTGCAAAAAAAACACAGAAGATCATGTAAAGATCATGACCATTAGTAGTTTATATACATAATTTTTTTTAGCTATAAAATATAATTTAAATTGCAGATTTGGCTTATCATTTTATAGTTTTAATTTTACTGAAAATATTTGTCATAACATCCTTCTTCTTTAGATTTTTGCCAGCAACTACATTTAAACATACACTGACAGCTACAAGCAGTTGAAATGCAGGCAATTTTAATGGTGGCAATGCTGCAAGTCAACCTTAGTATAGTCATCTATAGGCTTTCTTAATAATTGAGCTGTTTTTATTATATATCATAAGGTGGCAAACGAGCGAACGGCCACCTGAACTCGCTGAAATAGTGAAGTGCATATGCATTGCCTACCTCTAATCGACGGAGGAGAGGATGCACAGAAAGAAAATATTTGCCCTTTCCATGCATCCTCTCATCCGGAAAGTCCACTTCCACTTCCCATCCTTTACTTATAAGAAAAAGGATGGGAAGGAAAGAGGACCAAATTAGTTGTTAGAATAGATATAGGTACTGACGTCCTAGGCCTCTTCCTTGCGGGCAGCGAGCAGGAGCCGGAGGGGCCGGGCTCGTGGTAGGCAGGTGGCGACTTGCGGCGCAGGTCGTAAGGGCTGTGGTGTCCGGCGGGCGTGGCGGCGGCGGGCGCAGCAGGCACGGGGGGCGCGCCGCCCGACCCGCCGCCGCCGCTGCCGCTCGGCCCGGCGCACGCCGTCGCCGCCATCGCGCTGCCTGTCACGTTGTTCGGGCAAGGTACAGATTCACATGGTTCACCTAGAATACATTGGTTTTCATGGTATGAGCTTTTTAAGAAAGACTACCCATCAGAACTGCACGGAATAAAACAAATAGAACAAACAAAAAGAAAGGACAAAAATTAAAAGAGAGATATTAAGTTGTATCTTGGTAAATGCAATCAGACTCATATTTAAAAACAAAAATATTTAAATGAACTATCACTATTGAAAATATGTTAAAGAGCATTTGAATGAATTCTACCTTTAACAACTCTCGGAGAACTCTCTTGGGGGAAATGAAAAATTACCATTTGACAAAATGTCGCTTCTTATGTATCTATATATCTATACATTACATATTGAAAATTTCGCTATATTAGAAATATTATCTCAAATTCTATAAGTGGTTTGTCTTTTGTCGTAGTTTAATGTAAGATGACTCATATTTTGAGAAGCTACATTTTAAACTTTTAGGTCAAAGTTTTTTTGTTTCATAATAGATAAAAGATATTCCATCAATAGTTTTCAATTTATGCACTTGTCATGGGTTACTGAGACCAAATTCTCTGTTTAAAACCTATTGTTATCTGTGTTTGGTCAAAGATGAAAGACAGGGATGACATTATGTTTTATAGAAAAAATTAAAATGAAAAAATCTTTATTGTTATACACAAGAGATATTTAAGTTTCAGAAACTGTACTACCATAAGTACAATAATAGGTTTGTACTTTAAAATATTTATAAACATACACAAGCATCATACAATCAAGAACTAACACCTAAAATTCTTTTTTATTTCATTGTCTTTCATATTGTGTTGATTTCAAATTTTTGGAACACAATTACTAACATACGAGCCATTAAAGTTGTAATTTCAATGCAAACTAAAGTTCTCTATTAGTATAAGTAATATTTTAAATGAGATGTTTTTAACAATACATTCTTAGCAGCAGATGTTATGTGTTTATATATTATGAACACAAATTATCCTCTATTGAAACTTGTTTTGCTGCCAAGAGACTTGACCTATTTGAGAGGTAAATCTAGTCCCATTGTATATAAAATTAGGATGCTTTTAAATTTTCTACAACAAATTGGTTTCTGTGTTATTTTTGTTCAGTGTTTTAAACATTACATGTATTTCGCTAAAATAAATTGTAATATTTTTTGTTTATATTGTGATGACTTTATTATTTCTAAGATGCCAAATATATTGTGACTAAAATTTACACTAACACAAGCGGTGGCTCGTGACCTTGTTGGTGTTGGATTAAAAAATTGATAGTCGATTCTCAGAACTGATACAGATACTGAATATGCATAGGTAATTTCATAAAATTGATCGAGTAGTATCAGTGGAGTATGGTAGCTAACATTATGACACGAGAATTTTATATATAAGTCATTTCATTGATGAACTTGAAATTTTATTTTTCATTTGTGTTGTTCCATCTTTAATTTAGATCATAATGTTCAGCAACGAGATCTTTCTCAAAATGTCATCTTAGCTTTATAGCTATTTTGCACAAGATGTATAATTTGCAACAATGCAAATTTCTTCTTTATTGACATATAAGAGCTATTACATATTTTTTATAAACTTATCTATGTTAGTAAAATAAATATTGTCAATAAACAAAAGTTTACAGTTCGCTAAAAAGCTCATAGCACATATCACATAAAATTCAGTGGGAGATATAGTAAATACAAAGCATACTATCCTATCAAAAGTAAATTTAAATAATTATTTAACCCTTTTGCTACTAACATATTCCACAAAATATGCTTTGTTTGGAAACTAATCATGTAATAGATTGTGGTGTCTAAATAAAGATAAATGTGTGCAATAAAATTTCACAATCATATAATAATAGAAAATTTTATTTGACATTTTTATTGTAAAATTTATCAATTGAAAGTGATCTCAATATATCAGCCTAATCATGATCAATAGTGGTTAACCACACTCTTCAATGTTTTGATAACTTAAAGATAAACAAATCAATATATAGTTCTATAATTAATTATTCATTCACAAATTTTAGAAGTTACTACTAGCTAATTATTTTCAATACTGATTGTAATTCATCAATCACAATATAACGAAATGTTTCGTAACTAAAAGTACGGGCAGCACTAGTGACTCGAAACAGCTGTTTCGTTGTGCCCGTGTGAAATAAGACTTCATGTACCAAATCAATACTCATATTGCGCAAAATGTCGCTGAAATGCGCTATCTAATATATAACTACGAATCATAAACGTAAAAATTAAAAAAAATGAAAAACTACGACTTGATGACAATTGTCTTTCAATCACAAAAATTAGTAAAGTTGATCATCAAATTCTCGATTTACAAAAGACAAACTAAACAGAGAAAAAATTGCTAATTTTCAAACACAAAAAGACTCATGTAAAGACCAGTTAAGATTTATGTGCATAAATATTAACGCAGTTTGACGAATACGTCGATAACGAGCCATTTGTAAAACTTTGTGCGACATCAACCGACCCGGATAACTTACTTGATTGTGTCCTGGATGGAAGTGGTATTCTGTGTCCGCCTTTTCTTCGCGATCTACGGACGTAAGAACGCGAAGAGGAAAACGAGGCACTAGGCATTATTTCTTTTGATGCTTATTTTCACTAAAATTCAGTCTAAACAAAGGAGACACCCGCACCAACACCGTCAGCCATTTTCTGTTTAGAATAGATTGAAGAACCGATACAGGAAATACAGATATAACCACACAATAGCCACTAAATCAGATTACTTTTTGTTTCACGTATATTGCACTAACCACTAATACTAATAATGTTGCAGTTAACTCATAAAAACCATTATTTTAATAATTATGAATAAAATTCACTCTACCCTAAAAAGCAAAGGGCGACTCACAGAAAAATATGGCGGATTTGAATGAATATGGCGACGTCGATCGTACCGCCACCTATTAAAAATTATCCAAAATGCATGCAAAGGAAAAAAAATAATATTGCCATCGTTTCTCGCATTGATTTTAAAAAATTAAAGAAGTGAAAACAAACAATATTTATGTAGGTATGAAGACATCCTTTAGAATGTGTAATGTAGTTTTTTCTAAACTACATAATCAGTATTTAAAGTTTTCGTAAAAGGTTAAGCAAGGTTTGAAACTAAGCGGGATATGACCTAAATTTCTTTTATATGTGTTATAATGTATTTATTTTTTTGGTTTGGCTATATATAAACTTTCATAGCAAAATATCTTGTATAGACTGACCAGATATATAAAAACTCATTCATGAATACGACTGTGTAATAATTGTGTGCAACACTATATATCTGATGAACTAATGTAACTGGTCGTGGGTCGATCCGCCACTACATCGAAAGGCGTTTTTTCGGTATAAAAATCGAATGAGTCCATTAAAATATCGGATAAGATCGCATCCCTAACTGTCATTGCCAAAAGAGAACCAATCACAATGTAAAGAAGCGCAATCAATCAATATCGAGAAAAGCGTGAGAAAACCTGAGAAAACAGGCAGTTCATGTCATTTACTCTTGTGCTATAGAATCTTATTGTTGTCGTTAAGATTATAATTAGAAGATTGATTAAATAAATTATTGTGTTTTACATAACATTGGTGTCATTCCGATACCGCTACTCGATTTAAAAATGGTTTTCGATGAAGATGGATGCGCTTTGTCCATTCTGGCGAGCGTATTTTTAACAATCTTATATGTTGCAAGTTTATATGTATGGAGGTCGAAGTTAAGCAGGTAAAGAGGAAAAAAATAAGTATGTCTTTTAAAGTTTTTAAGAAATAAATGTATTAAACGTCCATATTTTATAGGGACCATCCCACTACTATCAAGAGACGATTCTTCAGTGTCTCCTGCGTCATGGTTGTTGCGCCCATTGTGACACGGCTGTTCCTTAAAGATTCAACATTAAATAAAGGCGACATGTACGAACAATTAGGACTGCGGTTGTCTGGACTTCTCTTTGCTTTTGTTACCCCACTAGCTCTTACTATGATTTTGTTCATGGGCCCACTGACTATGCATTTCTTATCTGGTGGTTGGAAGATATATATACGTAAGTTTCAAAAATTGTAATATCACTATCACTTTCTATATGTTAATTTAACCATCTTGGCTTTTGAACAACATTGCTGGCGCATACAGTATATGTACTTGGCATCTCATCATATTTACTGTGTTGCTTAACTGTTTATCCTAGATTTATGTTTCTACTATGGTGTAGTAAATAATTTACAAAAATCTTGCTGATCCTAATTTTGTAGGACAGACTTGTTTAATATTCTAGCTTATAATATTTATTATAAGAGGAAATATTGGAATAAATTGATAATTTACACCATTTAGGTTTTTTTTTTCGAAATATTCCAATTGGAAACCTTTATGGATTTTTTTTAGATCCAATCTATTGGTTTGCAAGCTGGCAAGATCTGACCTGGGTGAGGAACCATATAATGGCACCAATCAGTGAGGAGTGGGTGTTTCGGGCCTGCATGATGCCTTTGCTACTGCAGTGTCTTGAGCCATACACTGCTGTGTTTGTTGGTCCTTTGCTGTTCGGAATTGGTAAGTTTATACATGTATCTTGTGTTTAAACTATGCATTTTGTGGCTGGCGATATGTTTATCAACCTTTTTAGATTTTGTTGTTCAAAGTAAAAATTAAATTCCTTCTTCATTTTGGGTATTGAACAATGAGTTGAAAAATCACTTTTTTGCATGGATGTCTGGGAATTCTACAACTCAAATCTTCTATCACTCTTTGGGATTGATTTTATAGGATCTTGTCTTTATCATTTGCAGCTCATTTCCATCACATGTTTGAACAAATTAAACTTGGACTTGATCTTCGCTCTTCAATAATGATCTCAGGTAATTTTAATATGATTATTAGTTTGTTTTTGTGATAATACTGCAGTTTTTATACAAAATTAATGATTCAAATAATCTAGCTTCTTTATCAATATTCTGAATGTAAACATTTATTATGGATGGATGGATATTTGTTGGAAGGTATCTCCAGAACTTATCAATACATCTCAGTGATTTTAGCATAGATATAGAATGATTAGAAGATATAAGTATTCTGGAAGAACACATAGAATAATTTTAATTTTTTAAGTCCACACGACAACATCAGCAGCAAAAGTGGTTACTGATGTGTCTGGTTGATTTTGATTAACACAAACATTATTCTTACAGCTTTCCAGTTTATGTATACATCTCTCTTTGGTGCATACTCCGCCTACCTATTCCTTCGAACTGGTGAGTCAATTTTAGTACAGTTACTTAAAAACAGGTTTTAAGCTTTGCTCTTTTTGTAAGAAATTTTAAATAATTTGTCTTAATTTCATAAATATCTTAAATTTGACGAAACTTGGTTTAAATGTCAATAGTGAGGTAAATTAGTTATTAATGCATTTTTAGGTCATTTCGTCGCACCTCTCGCTGCTCACATGTTCTGCAACCACATGGGTTTCCCCAACTTTGGAGATATCCCTTACTACCCTCTCACTAAGCGTCTCCTCATCATCAGCAACATGGTGTTAGGCTTCATTATCTGGTGCAATCTTCTCACACCGTTAACCGAACCCGCGTATTATGACAACAAATTGTATTGGCCCTCGCGATTCCAAACACTGAATGATATCTCATTATTCTAAATTAGTAGTGTTTTATTATGATTGAGGATTCTCTCATATTATTCATTGATGTTGTGAATTCAATGTGTCCAAGCTATAACACGTAAGGTTGAATTAAATTATGACATGACTGCAGTAACGGTTTTGGCTGTACAAGTGCTCTGGGCGAGACTTCTATCGATTGTGTAATTCACAGACCTTGTAGCATCCCTTACCAGCGCCCTGGGCGGATGCCCAACCGCGCCCTACCCTAAGGCCCTGCATGACTGGTTAATCCAACATAAACGATATTAATATTCAATAATAACAGTACATAGTGTAAGTTGTATTAGGAAGAAAATTCGATACTGTGCCGGTGTACTGGCGGAACACTACCGTTACTAAAATGTCGACGTTTATGTCCCCTCACTAATCATTCCGACACTTGACTTTGTAATGAAAGCGCGCCATTCGCGCCAAAGGATTCTAACAAATAATGTCTAAAAGTTGTAATATTAATTCAACCTTATTAATGTTAATAAACCCCGCTTTTCTCCCAAAACATAGTGATTCGATAATATAGTATAAAATACATATATTCTAGTATGGTATATCTCTATAAATATTTTTTTAATTTTTTTTTTTATATTTCGCAATCTGGATTTTTAAAAGTTCCTTATGAATGTAATTTTGCTATAAACTGATTTTTAACAAATATTTATTTCCATGTATATTATACAATGTGATGTATATGTTTTCATGCTTTTTTCGGTGCTAAATTGTTTATTTCTATATACTATAATGTACTTATAAAAAATTAAGTTACCGTAACATAAGCTTTTTACAATGTTTTTTTATATGTTGTAAAGTTTATGTTGGACATATCGCTTATAGCTTTATTATTTTTTTTTTAAAAAGTGCCATAATGTTAAATGTTTATTTTTAATAGGTGTATGTAATTGTTCCATCTGATATTGTATATTAATAAATAATAGCGAAAACAGAAAAAGAAAATAGATTAATGTTTACTTTTATGTTAGAAAGAGAGGTTGGTATTGGTTAGAGAAGGATGAACGATAAAAGATTGCGATCTTTTATCGTTCAGGAAGAGAAGTACAAAAAGAAAGAAGTACATTTATATCCCATTCCAAATGAACGCCAAAATATTGTTAATGTTCACAGCTATTGTATTGTAAAAAAAAAGTGTTTACCTTTGAAATATTTCAATGTAATAAATTTAGCGTACAATGTCCGGATGAATCCATTCTTAAAAAAAATAATTTGGAATAGGGGGAAATTTAGTATTGTCTTTCCATGCACAAAATCTCTATTTACTACTCATTCGTTATGGTCGTTGAGGGTTAGCTTAAGTGACCATATTAAGGCAGTGAGTCACGTTCGATTTAGTAATATTGCTAGTAGAAGCAAAAATGTCAGTTCTATACATTTTGATGATAATACTGTCAGATGACGTCACTATTCGAATGTCTTGTCAATGTTGCCAGTTATGTTATATTGAGTTTGTTAAAACATACGACAGGGTCTATGCATGGGTATGTAATGATAGTATCGCACTAGTCAATTCATAAGTTGTTTTTAGTTAATAACCGTTTTCCGGTTGTATTAATAATGTGATTTTAAAGACGTAAATATTAATACGATTAATTTTGAGTTTTTAAACTTGTGTGGAATGTAAACGTAATCGTGGAATAACTCGGCTGAAAAGTGTCGTCGTTAGCTCATACGAGAGTTACCTCTTGGGGAAAAACTCATTACGCTGATCGGTTAGGAGAAACACCTGCTCATACCCCATTGAGGGAATCTGAGTCTACTGCAAGGGATGACTTGGCCATAGTCAACCATGGCCCAGTGTGGGTTGACATCACACATAACTTTGAATTTCTTCTCCGATATCTGGAGGTTGCATCCAGATGTTTTCCTTCATAGTAAGAACGTCGGATAAACATATTTTTGTCTCTTTTGATTTCTAAGAAAATGAAGGGATTGAAGCATGTCTGGAAGTTTTTCAGCAGTGGAAAGTCAATGTTATGAACGTGTTTCGAAATATTTTTAAAACAAATAAAATAAGACATGAATACAACCGTGCCATATTTTAACATTTTGAAATAACCATGTAATTTACATGTGATTATTCTAATGCAGTTATATGCGCGTCCATTATGTAAATCATTCAATTATTTTATGATAATACTCAGACGTTTGTATGTATTATGATTTGAACTGTATGGAGTATGGTTTTGGTTGAAAAGATGTTTAAAAATTGATAAGAATATTCCTGTCTCAGCTTGAATATATCTTAAGCGTAAATAATTTTCATTACGCGATAGATCTAAAGTTCGTCATATTATGACATCCATCTATTGTCTCTGACTGACTAAACATACTTTGTATTTTCACGACTGCTTGCTTTATGTGTAAAGGAGATAGAAAATTATACCTTCCATAAACAAACTTTATAAATTGCCTAGTCAATGGCGGTTTGTTTTTTTTTTTGCAATATTTTAAGTCACGTTAAATTGCAAAATGTATTTGATATTTGGCTAACATTTAGCTATTCTTAATTATTTACAAAATAAAAAAAAACAGATGATTTTCATGTAAAAAAACTATCCTTCAAGATACGTGGCCAAAGTTTACATTTCTCATATACGTATATTTTGTTAAAAAAAAACAGAACAGTATTAAAGTCTTATAAAAATATTCTATCTTCGAAATAAAATTGATATGTGTATTCCTATATTTATTGATGTCTTAGATGTTTGCTACCTAGTAGCCAGTAATTAATTTTACTATTTAACACGTTTCATGCCACTACGGTTTACTATTAACCTCAACTAGCAAAGCCGTGGCACTGAACGTGTTAATGATAACAGTATAAATTCTGTATAATAAAGTTTATTTAAGTAAATTTACTAATAAAACTATTTATTTAATTAAAAATCGTCAGTAAAATTTCGAGGTCTCCTTACGATAGTAAATTTAATTTTTTTATTTTTTTTTCTACTTAAAAATCTAAGAAATCGTAGTTATACAGACTATATACTGTTATTGTTATAGATGTTAATTTTAAGATATTTAAATGGTAACTTAATAAAGTCTTCAAAGCAATTTTTGTTTTTTTAATCTCCAAACATATACTTATAGATATAACGCCAAAATTTATCTAAAGGTTATAATACATTTATTCACGAAAATAGAAAAAAAAGATAAAATAATTCATACTATCAGTGGTATTTTATAAGTCAGTAAGGGATCTTACTAATATAAATTCGGATGTTTAGATGGATGGATGTTAGAAGGTATCTCCAGAACGGCTGCATGGATCTAGCTGAAATTTGATACGTAGAACACATAGTCTACAATTTTTTTTTAATTTTGCGCGGACGGAGTTGCCGGTGACAGCTAGTTTTAAATAAAAGTCAACATTTAAATATATATTTACTGTAGTAAAATGGTATCAGAGTGATTGTAAATTATTTGATATTCAATTTATGTCAACATCAATTATAATAACAAAAAAATACGTAAACATCTCATAAAACTAAGATATTTTTTTACAGACACTACTTACATTATCCTTAAAAGAGTAAAACTTTTAATTTTCAAAAATAAAATCTATGAGAATATAAGATTTAGTTCCACCCTTGAGCTTGCAGACTTTCTACAAAAAAACTTCTGCCTTCAAATTCTATAATGAAAAGAACCCGAACACAATAACATAACATGCAGCACAGCATATTCGAACCCAATAAAGCTAAGCTATGAACAGACTTAAGAAAGTATATACCTCAATATCGCTTTGCTTCTCATGTTATTGTGCACGGGTTGTACAATTATGAAAATACTAAAATAGCTGCTGTGGCCCAAAAGATCTAACGACATGATTTTTTAAATATTCAAAGTTCATTGCCTGTGCAAAAACATCTCTTTACTTTGAGAAAACATACTATGTTTTTAATCGACTTCAAAAAGTAGGTTTTCAATTCGTCTGTATGTTTTTTTTTCTTCAAATTATTGTTTCGGCAATGAAAACGCACGGTTACATGCATATTTTATGAAAATACAATGATCAGTGTTTCCTAGGCGGACACTTTTAAAATGAGTCTATACAATAAAATATCAAAATGAGAAAATAAACGATTCAGTCTTTACCCCATACGAAAGCGATAGCAACATACTTTTTTTTATATTTTTTTTACAAAAATAATAATACCTAATTTATATTCAATATATAATATTTAAATTATTGATCTCGTAAAATGACATTTAATTTACATAATAACTACATAACTGCAAAATTATATAATGGTCTTTGTAAAAAAAATTTTTTTTTCGAAAGAATCTACGTACGTATTTAAGTAATACTGTGAAAAATTCCGCCATACGTACAATATTTAACAAGCTAATTACTAATAGTGCGCAATAACAATACATATAAATGATGACGTCACACCGGTTATTATTTCTTTCGTATTAGCAAAGTTGAGGACAATTAAATTACTACTCAATAATTATATTTAATTGTTTGTACCAAATACAGTCCAGTACAAAGTAGTTATATATTTTTATATTTATAAACCCTTGTAGGATCTCTTTGTTGTCCATCTGTGTGTCTGTTTTTCAAGACCCTGTTCTCAAGTACGCGTGGAGGTATCAAGCTGGCCTTTTTTTTCTTCAAGGAACTTCGTATTTCATGAGGATTGTTATTGCATACTTGTAGTAAATACATACAGTTAAATTTAAAAAGTGTAACCTAATTATAACAAAATGAGACAATAATAACATCAAAGTTAATATCATAATTTTTTAATGTACACGAACTACCTCAATTTTTAATTTACTAACTACTTTTTAAATCAATTCATAACACTATCGAGTTAATTTAAATTCTATAATTCACTTATAAATTCGATTTTAGATGCAGCAATATTTCAAATATAAACGCATGTCAAGGCTTACTTCTAACTGTGGGTTTCTGACATTGAAATCTCGGTATAAAACATATCGTGTCTGTCATTTTCTTTGACAATACGGAGATAACAATATATTTTACACGGAGATTTTGGACTCCGAAATCCACGGTAAGTACAGTGGCCTTTGTTTGTGGCACTTTCCACTTTAAGGAATGTACCCATACTACGTGACCCGTTGACGGGAGGAGGGCGGAGTCCTTAAAATACTACGGTCAGTCACAGGAGCAGGCGGGGGGTGGCTCAGATTTTAGTTACGTGGTCGTTAGTTGTTTTTTTCATAATACATAATTCACTAGTAATTTCAGTATGCATGCAATCTTATGCTATAAAGAAGAGTATGAGCCAATTTTTTTTTTCAATTTTTGTCTGTGAAATGATTAAAAATCATAATTATGAATTACTATGTCAAAACTAAAGAGTGGGGAGAGGGTGTCTTGGCATGTACTACGAGTGGTCACCGAGGTGAGGAAGGGGTCGAAAACACTAAAAAAAATAGGTCACGTAGTACGGGTATGCTCCCTTAAATGCTTTGCACGGAACAGTCACACTTCGCATCTTTACAAATAACCAGAGAACAATTAATGTATGGATAGAATAAGAACAATTGTGTGACTTGATTTGACTTTTGTATAAAATGTATGCTTCCATAACCAACAATACCAACAAAGGCCATATTATGTTTAAAAAATTTATAACTTTAGACACACGATTGACCTCAACAAGGTTAGCAAATCTAGAAGTATATTTGAATACGTAAAAATAAATAATTTATATTTTTTGTACCTTTTTTCGAATATAAATTTAATGTGAAGTAAGTGATTTAATTTAATATATTATGATTTTTAAAGATATGTGTATTTTTAAGATAGTATTTCTCGATAACTTAAAAAAAATAGAACGCACCAAATATAAAAAATGTAAATAAAATATTAAAATTAATTAGCTATTTACAATCAGTGTAAAAATTTAAAGGTTCATTCTCTCGTTCGTAGGTATAAATATATTTTCTTAAAATCTTTTTAACTCCAATACACTGCAACACACTCCTTACATATTTAGTAGTTTGCACTGTATTTAAAAAAAAAAAAACAATTTCGTAGTTCCTTCGAGTTGCAGTTAACATTTTTTTTAGATTCTCTACAATTACGACATATTAGTAGTACGTAGTAACACCTTTGTGTGCCGGAGGCCTTCCTTCCCTTCTTATAAGGAAGTGAAAGTGGATACATATTTAAGATTTTTTTTTCTGTACATCACATCCGTCGATTAAATGTAGGCAACGCATCTGCAATTGTCTGTGGCGGTTTCGCTATTCCGGCGAATGAAGCCGCTTGCTCACGTGCTATAACCCTAGTAGTCACAGAGTAGTAACAGAGCAGTATATCAGTGTACAATGAAGCAGTACAACCTGCATATCGCGGTGCAGAGCGTGCGGGCGCGGTTTCATGGCTGCAGCGGCCGGCTGGGCGAGTGCGGCAGCGGCGCGGGCGCAGCGTCAAGGTCGCACGCAGACAGCAGACGTACTAACTCGTCGGGGGAGGGACCGCCCTCACCCACAGGAGACTCCTCCCCCTCGCCTGATGAATAATCATTACTTATTTATTTTAAATACAGTATAATTTTAAATAAGAAAATACATTCTTTTGGTTTCTCTTGACAATAGTTGTGTCAATTGTGGTGTTTAAAATACATTTCAAATATACAGCAATCCCTCAGACTTAGTGACGTCGTCACTCTCAAATCGAAACAAATAGCATCGACAAACTCACATTAAATAAATATTTTTACTATGAATCTCCGAGATCAAGAAACGATGTATTACAGAAACAATTTTTACACTAAAAATATAATGTGATAATAGTAGAAGTAAGTACTATAATATCGTTAGTTTATTATGACCGTCTAAATGACGGACCACGACCGAATGAAGTCACGACTACTAAATGTGTGTGTGTATGCATGGGTGTGTATATACATGTATGTGTGTATGCATGTGTGTGTGTACTGACCGGCGGCGTTGTTGGGGGCGGGGGGTGCGGGTCTCGCGGCGCGGTCTGTGGGCGCGGTGAGGTCCCACAGCTGCGCGGCGCCGGAGCGATGTCCGCAGAGCAGCAGCCTGCGCGGCCGCAGCGCGCCCTCGCACTCCGCCACAGTGAAACACGACACCGCTGAACCGTCCACGGAACGGATCGTGCACACTCTGATATAATAAATTAAATTGTATACTCACTGCCAAATGTCAAAACCTTGGTAAAAGATCTGTATCTTTTGAATTTTTCTTAGTAATATTATACATGGAATGGATGGATGGATGTATGTTAGAAAGTATCTCCAGAACAATTGCATGGGTTCTTTCGAAATTTGGCAAAGATGTAGAACATAGTCTGGAAGAACACATAGGCTACTAATTAAAATATATATTTTTTTAATTCAGCTAGTTACAAGATAACTGCGGGTACGAATACTTTTTGTTACATTTTACTAACATTATAAATGCCAATATTTTGTCTCATAAACTATACGTATTGCATAATTTGTATAAATAAAAAAGTCGATACAAAACTCACACATACAAAAAACCCTTACACCTTTTTAGAATAATCCGTAGCTTACCTCTTGCCGTTTGACGCTAATCGTACATACAAAGTGTCTGTATCTGGCACTACTTTCTGTATAAATATCTGTTCTTCATCTTGTTCACCATAAGGACCTAAAATACATAACAAAAATATTACATTTTTTAACATCATAGAGTGGTAAACGGCCAGCGGCCACCGCAATTCGCTAAAATAGCTAAGCAACCGTTGCCCTTAGACATACGCAATTGGATATGCATTGCCTACCTTTAATCGACGGAGGAGGGTTGCACAGAAAGAAAATAATTACCCTTCTTATGCATCCCTCGTCTGGAAAATCCACTTCTGATTCCCATCCTTTATTTATAAGAAAAAGAATGGGAAGGGAAAGAGAAATAAAATTAGGCCTCACACTCATCAGACTGTACGGGGAATTGCTTCCACTTGACGCCTGTCTTCTGTGTGGTCGTGGTATTGCACCGGGCGAACCGGCCAATTCGTGAAGCGTACATCTCTTTAAGCGCATCTCAATTCAACTAATAAGATTATAAACTGACCGCAGTCATTATGCGGCTGTGCAGTAGGGGCTTCTAGTGCTAACACTTTGAATGCTGCTTTGGGCGTGGTGCCGGGCTGCGTGGAGATCATTCCGCGGAACCGAGTCACGCGCCACGACCTCACGTGATTGTATTCGCTGCATACCGACACTAAATAGTTCTCCGATAATGATACCTGGTAACAAAATATTTTATGACCAGCAGTAGCCCGTTACTTTGTCCACGAGGAATTAAAAATAAATCTAGTAATAATAGTCAGCCAGAGATAGTATAGCTTCCCAACAGTGAAAGAATTTTACAAATTGGTTCAGTAGTTTCGTAACCTATTTTACGAAACTACTGAAAATCTATGTTTTCCACTTTATATATTAGTATAGTAATATAGAATAGTAGATAATTAACCTCTTATCCACTAAACGCCTAACCGAACGCTTGTTGATATCTCCATGTATTGTCATCCCTTACATTCTATATTAAAAAAAACAGAGACGTCAATATGTTTTATTTGGCAGTTGAAACAGTAATACTGGTGTTACGTCGCCATATTGTTTTTACAAAAGAAGAAAACGATTTCATACAAGTACAAAGTAAACTAAACAAGAGATTTGAGTTAAGTATCAATCGGCTAATTGTTTAAAGTATTTACCTTGGTAACAGGGCTCTGGTGCACAGTGAAGGTCTGGAAGAGCTGTGGTCCATGACCAACAGTCTCTGGATGCTGCACGATGACCCGCACCGAACCGTACCGCGTGCCGTACGCTATCTCTATCCAGTTGCCGCACAGATCTGACAACACATAATCCTTCCTAATATTATAAATGCGAATGTTTTAATGAATGAATGTTTCATAGAAGGTACCAACAGAAAAGCATGGAGTGCAACTCCGCACGGACGGAGTCGCAGGCGACCGCTAGTAAAGAAATTCAACCATTAAAATTTTTATTAGTTAATCTCACAGAACTTTTTTTCAGTCTCGTTTTATTGTCAGAGAGACAAAGAGAAAAAACTAGATACAAAATAAAATGTCCTTTTACAAAAAAAAAAAATAAAGTAAGATAAAAATCAATTTAAAATAACATACCTGGGCCTGAAAAATTGTAACTAAAATTATTTACAGCAGACATCTTATATATATAAAAGAAAGTCGTGTTAGTTACACTATTTATAACTCAAGAACGGCTTTACCGATACGGCTGAAAATTGGTGAGGAGGTAGCTTAGAGCCAGAAGACGGACATAGGATACTATCTATTAATTTTTTTTTAATTTATGCTTTTTATTTATCTTACTAATATTCGAGACAGCTAGTTTAACATAAGTAGGAACAAAGTGATAGGTAATAGATAAATAAACATAAATAGAATATTCAACTTACTGGTTTTCGGTGTAAGATAGACTGATATTGCCGTGATTGGTTCTTGATTGGGATCCTTGTACAATTGTGTTACCAATAGATCATTGTCTTTCATACGCAGAGGAAACTTTTGCATGTCTGCAAATAAATTTAATTATATCTACATATATCTGTAATAGTAAAGAATAATAATTTGTATTTATGTATGTAACAAATAAACTCAAAAACTACTCGACCAATTTCAAAAATTCTTTTACCAATCTACATTATCACTGAGTAACATAGGATATATTTATTACTAGATTTAAATCCACGCGGATGAGGTCGCTGGCAAAAGCTAGTAGTAAATAACTTTACCACTAAATTAAGTATGAAAAATCTATACTAAGCGGCTGTTTAAGTCAACATAATACAACTCTGTGTGTTAGTATGTTCATAGTTACCAATATAATTAATAGCACCAGTAGCAGTGCCCAGTAAGAGGAAGGAGCCTGCTGTATCATGTGTGGTGAGGTGTGCCACATCCTGTGTCTGCCAGTGCTGCGTGCTGGTGTGCCACACGCCTGCCTTACTGCGGCTGCCCGCGCCGCTCAGCGCGACCAGCTGTGGTCCTACAAATAACAGGTGCTCCACACGGACACCAAGGTTGAATGTACCTGGAAGATAATAAAACATGCTGTATAAGTACAATAAAAAATCTTTAAGATATACTAAGAGAGTGTGGGAGTCCTTTATATTGGTACAGTCACTATAGTTTGCAATGTAGTAGTTTTAGAAATTTTGCTTTAAACTTTGCAACATACATATTTAAATTTAAAAAAAAAACATAACTTTGAATATGCTATTGTTACAACAGACATTTAATGTTACAAAGCATATAAGACTTTTAAATTATTATCACTTTAAAAATGGAACACTGTCAGTAATCCCAACTGTACTTTACATAAGTAAATTATCCATTTAATCTTATTACTACTAGGAATGTTTCCACAACTTTCTACTATTTTCTTACCTACTAATGTCCGTCTGACTGGCTCTGTATGTGTTGAGAAGGCCCACAACCTCACATGTGAACCACTCGCTATCCCCAGCATAACATCAGTACCGGATGTATTACTCCCACTTGATGTAGCACTGCCTCCGGTTTTAGCATTCAATGCTATCCGTTCTATCACAGAATCTTGTACTGGTGATTGAAATACCACATACCATCCACATGAGTCAGTTAATCTGAAAGTAAACAATATTTTAAATAAATACTCTTTACTGTATATTATAGTGGCAAACAATAGACCAGGATGTAAAGCAAATATTTTATTCTTCAATGACTCAATAAGATAACAATAGGAAATTCCACAATAATAGAGATATTTCTATTATTTTCAAACAATTTATTAACAAAGAAAGATTTGTCTATGACATTATTAATTTAATACCAACCTTAAGTTATTCAAGTTGAACTTAATATTACAAAAATTACACTAACAAACATAGGCATGCACATTCTACTCCCTATTTTGTTATTTCTAAGCTCATCTAGGTTCTACATTTGAGACTTATAGGAATATAAACTATAAAAAACTTTTTTACGTAATAAGTCTGACTTAGGTTTCAATACATTGTGGCTACAAACATACCTGTATCCGGTAACAAAATGTGAATATGCAACAGCTATCCAGTTGTGATGTGCCTTGATAATTTGTACTTTCATACTGTCTGCCCAAGTATTTACTAAAAAGTAAACAAAATAATTTTGTCAAAATAGTACTGTTACAATGCAGTTATTAGAATGAATTGATACAAGCATACTTTCAGGTGGACGCAAACCTTTATGGCTTTCAGAGTTGCCGAGAGAAGCTGCCCTAGAGTGTCCTCTACCACAACGGCTGAAACGGCAAAGAATATTGCACTAAATTTATTGAGTAGTTAGTAGAACAAATCTCACATTTTCAGCGCTACCAACTTGCCTTACAAATTCAGATTAGGACTTGAAAATTATAGTAACATTAGACATGTTTAAATCTGATAATTACTCATTCTCACATAACTATGTTTCAACATTAAAATCTTGCTAATATTGTAAATTTGAATGTTTAGATATATGGATGGATGGATGTTTATTAGGAGGTATTTCAGGAATGGCTGCTTGGATCTCCCTGAAATTTGACATAAATGTAGAACATAATCTGGATGAATACATAGGCTAGGCTTTTTTTTAATTTCACTCAGGCGCGGGTGACAACTAATTACATTATAACTGTAACTACTTATATACATTCAGTGAAGTGTTATCATTAGATTATATTTTATTACATTATTTTTATGTACTAACCTCAGTTGATCTTGTGATGGTATTCTACCAACGGTGCGAAGGTCAAGGGATGAGTTTCTGGAATGAGATCTATTTGTGGCAACATCTGTGTTAGAAGCTGTAGAATTCTTTCTTGAACAATTTGTAGTGTTTCTGTTATTCCCATTACCCGGAATCGGTGGATTCACTAAAAACAAAATGTGCCAATGGTTTAATAAGATTGAAATAAATAATTAATAATAAATGTTTAAATATTAATTGTAGAGAAAACATAGTGTTGAATATGTCTAATTGTGTTGTTCCAATAAGCATAATTTAAAATTTGAATTTTTTTAACTAAGATTAAAGAATTTTAAGAAAGTAAATTTCATAAGAAAACTTACATGGTGGAGGTAAGTACCCATAAAACAATACATCTCCACAGGCTGAATGATTCATCTCATCGCATAGCGCCAATCTTCTACTGAGGGGAGTTATGCCGAAGTAATCACATTCATGCCGAAGTGCTCTTATATTTACAGTGGTCAGATCTATATCTCTGGTGCGAAGAAAGTTTAAAATAAGGCCAAATAAATTGGGATCTCTATCAATAAAAATTGCACCTGTCTCATCTCTCACTGTGGGTATACGTCCGCTGAGTAAAGCTGTAAAGAATGTATCTGGAACCCAAGTTAATGTATGCCAAGAAGTAGCAAACCTGAAATATTAACGAATATTTTTACGATTTCTCATTTTATAAAGTGTACACAATACAAAATCTATTACGAATATTTATCTTTTATAAATAAAAATTGAAATGTAAATAAAATAAGTGAAATCTATTAAAAATTACCTGGTGCCACCGACATTTAAGTGTACAATTTCTTGGTAATTAGCCATATTAATAAATTAAGTGTCGGTAGAGACTTTATATTTCTAAAGTGGATAGATTCGCTGTATAATTTCCTTTTTATTGTTTTGAAATTTATTAAAAAACTTTCATTTCGATATCACTACTAAACAACCATAAACAACTATCTGATCAAAGAGTACATTGGAGTACATCATCGCAACTTTGCATAATTTTACGTCAAATTAATTGTCAAAAAAATCATAGTGCTGCAATGATGGACAAAGAGTATATAATAGTGAAAACCAAAGAGTATAAAAAATACAAACTTTTTTCTTTTTGGAATCTTTGGTTTTCTTACTTTTTAAGCCTAGCAACACAGTCCTAAGAGAGAGACGTGTCCGTCACTGAAAAGTCAATCAATTTCATTAAAATTCGTTTTGTTGGAACTGATGTATGAAAAAGTTTATATTGTGAATTATTAGATAAATAGAAGAATTGTTATATTGAAAATGCCGGCGACCGCGGCGGGTAAGCCGGTAAATGGCCCCAATAAAGGGTTATTCCAAAATACGGCCGGCTTCAGTACGTTGATTACGGTCACAGTTCTGACACTAGCTTGGTTGGCCGGTTTTGCATCTCGACTATTTGCTGTAATACGTTTTGAAAGTATAATTCATGAGTTCGATCCTTGGTAAGTAATCATAAAACAACACCTCAAAATAATAACCAAAATTTTGTTCTTGACGTGGTCATACGTGTTTCAGGTTTAACTATAGATCCACCGCGTACATGGTGCAACATGGCTTTTACAACTTTCTTAACTGGTTTGATGAGCGCGCGTGGTATCCTCTCGGCCGGATTGTTGGCGGAACAGTATATCCTGGCCTCATGATAACCTCAGGCACCATACATTGGATATTACACACCCTGAACATACCAATTCATATAAGAGACATTTGTGTGTTTCTTGCACCTGTATTCAGGTATATAGTCTCCTTTTTATTAATGTAATGTATCATTGATTTCAGAGTTTTAAATTTTACTATTATTTATTCACAAAATTAAACAATATAGTTGTATTAAATACAGCATAGTTAAAAAAAATTGTTCATTTTTTTACAGTGGTTTGACGGCCATAGCTACTTACCTGTTAACTTCAGAGCTTTGGTCAAGGGGAGCTGGTTTATTTGCAGCTTGCTTCATAGCTATAGTACCAGGCTACAGCAGTAGGTCAGTAGCTGGCAGCTATGACAATGAAGGCATTGCAATTTTTGCTCTCCAGTTTACATATTATCTCTGGTTGAGAAGTGTTAAAAGTGGATCAGTCTCTTGGTCCATATGTACTGCACTCTCCTATTTTTATATGGTATGTGTTTTATGTATTAAATAAATAATATTTTAATTTTATGCATCTGTGTTATCTTAGGTTATCAGAATATGCAAGTCTCAGTTTTAGTGTCATTAGTTCAATAATGTTAAATATCCAATAAGAACAGTAGCAATCAATGATTATCTGTGAGAATGGTAGTAAGGCTATTTATTAGTTTATGGAAGACAAGCTATTGCCTGCAACTCTGTCCATGGGAAATTATAACAAAAAACTTAATAGGTATCCTATGCTGCTTCCAGACTATGTTCTACATGTGTGCCAAATGTCATCAAAATTCATTGAGCCATTTCAGAGATACCTTCAAACATCTATCCATTTAGAACTTACAACTATTGTTGTAAACCATATCTTAGCACAAGCCTAGAGCTTAGTTGGAATGGTAAAATAAATATTAGTAAATTTACAAAAAAATCTGCTTATATTTATATATTTAAAAAAAAACTTTTGCATTTATAATATAAGTAAGATAAAATTAATTCAAATGATCAATGAAATATTTGTTTTAGGTATCAGCATGGGGTGGATATGTGTTCATTATAAACTTAATACCACTTCATGTGTTTGTTCTGCTTATCATGGGCAGGTTTTCACAACGATTGTTTGTGAGTTACACTGTATTCTATATCATAGGATTATTACTGTCTATGCAGATACCATTTGTAGGTTTCCAGCCTATTCGTACCAGTGAACATATGGCTGCATCAGGTAAATATAAATTGCTAATTTTGTCTTATATATAAAAATCTTGTACCACAATATGTTGGAAACTCTAAAATAACTAACAATAATATTGAAATTTGGTCCACCTTAAAAGATTCCTATAAAAATATTTTGGCATTTTACAGAAATATACAAGTTTTAGAAATAATTTCAAACTTGTAAAAGTTTCTCATAATAAATTTAATGATGTTGCTAAGCTAAATTGTGTTATTGAACTATAATTGATAATTGACCTTTGATTCATAGTAATTTGAAGAAAATCAATCTTATGTTTTGATTTACTATTAGATATATAAAATTCATATACTACCTCACTGGTCCAGAGTGGTTGACTATGGCCTAGTCACCCCTAACTAAGGGTAGACACCAAGCCTCGGAGTGGGGACTTATAGTGATCAGATGATGATACAATTTTTTTTTAAAACATAGTTTTGTCATGTGAATGTAATAAATTTGTTTATTGAAACTATCATATAATTGTAATATTTGTAGGTGTGTTTGCATTATTAATGGCTATCGGTGCCATGAAGTATTTACACAGTTTAAACCCAAAGGGTCAGTGGAAACAGCTTTTAATCGTAGGAGGATTGACAGCAGCTGCTTTAGTCTTCATTATGGTTGTTTTCTTGACATACATGGGTGTTATTGCACCATGGAGTGGTCGGTAAGTAATATATCAATAAATGCTTATACATTCATTGAATGCCTTGGATTAGGGGCAGTAATAATAATAATAAGACCTTTAATCTGTTCAAAGACATTACAACACTTATAACACAATTAAAAACACAAAAAAAAACTAAAATCACACAAAATAATTCAAACAGAAATTACTTTTTGTGTTTTTTCATATTTATAGTATAGGAAAGGAGTAGTAATTAAATTAATGTCCCTCTAATATAGGTACAATCGCAGCATTTTTACTTACGGTGGATTTTCGAGACCATTCCTGTTTATAACATATTGTTATCTCTGTTCTGTCAAAGATAAAAGACAGATGACAATATGTTTTATACAGAGATTTTGGTATCAGAAACCCACAGTTATAAAGCTAAACTGATACCATATTAAGGCCACATTGACATGTATAATTTCTTTCAGGTTTTATTCTCTATGGGATACAGGCTATGCAAAGATCCATATTCCTATCATAGCATCGGTGTCAGAACATCAGCCGACAACCTGGTCGTCATTCTTCTTTGACCTGCATGTTCTTGTTTGCACCTTCCCAGTAGGATTGTGGTATTGCATCAAGAATATTAATGATGAAAGAGTTTTTGGTAATTTCTATTTAATTTAAACCCACAATTACCCATATACTAAACATGGCTATACAGGAATTAAATAAGCGAGAAATTGTCCATTTTCAATGAAAGACCTCCATTACTGAGGTATTCGGGTTGGACGGAAACCTCCATAAGAAAGAATAATATTGCCGTCCCTTAGACTCTTGCTTATCTACGTTTGACTTCACCATAAAAGTGATTCTACTTGTGAGTTTCCAATGCCAATATACCTATACAAAAACATTGTTATCATAGTTTTTACGCAGAGAATGACAGTAGTTATGTCACACTATGTTTTGGAAATTTAAGAATACTAAGTAAAAATATAAAGGGAGTGGACGGGGATTAGGTCAGCAGAGGAACTGTTTCGCCTTGCGCTTGACAGAACCAAATATTCGAAGTTAGCGGCCAACCTTCAAGACTGAAGAGGCACTAGAAGAAGAAGAAGAAGTAAAAATAATATACTGTCTTCACTACAATAAGTTCCTTTGCTGGAAGTATGACAGAGTGGTTGAAATACTTTTTTTATAATAGATCTCGTCTAAATAAATTATTATTATTATTTTGTCTTAGTGATGTTATTCTTAAATGCATTTTGAAAAATTTCTTATTGAATTAAAGTAGTTGTTTTTTTTATGGCATAAGGCTATCCAAATGTAACCAATTAATTTTCATGTTTCATGGTTTAATATCTTTTTAATTGTACGAAATTTTGTTGCTATACTATTAAACATACTTCTATTGCTCTTAAGATTACTATTGAGTCTTGTTGAGTAATTTCTCTATTGAAAATGTAACTAACGTAACCCAATTCTTGTTTTAAAATATCAGTTTTATAAGAGTTGCGTATAGTATATATTTTGTGGGTATAAGACACATGCAAACCAAATCAGATATAGATAGGAAAATCCAGATGTTTCTAAAAGACTGAGACATAGATGAATATTCATAAAAATATTTCTTATCCTAATTTAATGAACTAAATTATAAAATTCTGTTTAAATCTTTAAATGCAATCATATTATATTTTAAACGAAATTTTGAACGAACGAAAACGAACACTTAACAATGGATGTGTTAGAAGTAGAAGTAGTATTTTATATTTACTGAATACAACAAATATAAATCAATTTGTACACCATATTTGTCATCTCTGTTTTTCCCAAGAGTTTGACAGAGATGGCAATATGTTTGAATACAAGTATTTCAACAGTGGAAACAGTTATTTGTATGTAAAATTTCAGTTGCTCTGTATGCCCTAAGTGCGGTATACTTCGCGGGTGTGATGGTGCGACTGATGTTGACGTTAACACCAGTTGTTTGCATCCTGGCTGGTATAGCATTCTCCATACTCCTTGATCTTGTGTTGAAGGAAGACGAGGTTATCATGACTCAACCTGAGCCGGAAGAATCTAAGAATCTTTATGACAAGGTAAATATATTTTTAATTCACTTATATATCTTTTAATCTAACTAGGTCAGATATAGTGGTGTTTATAAAAAATTACATGAAATTAAATTAATAATTATTATTTTCTATTAAAGTGATGTATGTTCCATGACTATGGCCTAATCACCCTTAACTTAGGGTAGGCTCCGAGCCCCTCGGTGGGGACGTACAGTGAGCTGATGATGATGATGTGCCATATTCGATTTATTTTGTTCAAGGTCAAATTTTGGAAAGTTAGTCTAACTATAAATAGGTGTGTGTAACACAAATAAGTTAGTACCAATGTTAAAGTTTTAATAAGGAATTACGAAAACAGGATACATTTATATTTATCAATATTAATATATGTGCATATATTTGAGACGTGAAGCATTGAATTCGATTTCTTTTTTTATTTTATTAAAAAAGTTCTAAATATTTCACAAGTTTTTACAATCCTAAATACTTGTGAAATATATTATGTTATATGCAAATATAACATATAGACTTAGTATGATAATAAATACTGTATCCGTAGCATTTCCAATGTCATTTTGTATGTACCTTATTACCAAGTCAATGAGAGTTATTCTTAGTTGCCATTGTCGTGTACTGTTTACTTTAGCAAGATTGTGCTTCGCTAGGTCTAGAATATTTATGTTTCACAATATTGTTATTACAAAATAACAGCACATATTTGAGAAGAAATTCAAAGATATGTGTGAAGTCAACCAACCTGCACTTGGCCAGCACGGTTGACTATGGCCTAGTCACCCCTAACTTAGGGTAGGCTCTGTGCCCCTCGGTGGGTACATGTAGTGAGCTGATGATCAACATATGGAGACTAAGATATTCATAACGTCTAAGAATTAAAACATTATTGTCTAGATTTTTATTAAAGCGTAAAATAGTTGATCACGATGCCTTTTTTGCTATAGAATTAAGTCTATTTATAAAAAAATTATTTTAAATTTATTAAATATCTTTTGTAAAGTACAGATTTTTTTTTACTTTTTCTTTTTTTCTTATGTACTTTTAATAAATATGTACATATTTTAGTACAACATTACTAAAGTACAGTTAAGGTTGTTGTTGGTGTTTTAGTTATCCTACCTATGGGTTTTTACGAAAACTATCCGTCTGTAAACTTTCCACAGTAGAATCATTTGTATGACTTCAAACTTCATTCTTTACATTTTATTTAAAAACAAAAGTGACAACAATATATTAATAGGCAGGCAAAGTAAAGAAGCGTACCCAGGAGCCCTTACCGCCCGCTGACGCCGTGCTCGGTATGAATGTGCGCTCCGGTACACTGATCGCCTTCATGATCCTGTTAATGCTGTTCTCTGTCCACTGTACTTGGGCTACGTCAAATGCGTATTCCAGTCCCAGTATCGTATTGGCCAGTTATGGAAATGATGGGTGAGTGTGTATGAGTAAAGGTCGGAGATCGATGACGTCATAGCTTTCTTGTGAATAAAAAAGGCTGTGATATTAATCAAAGAGGTTTACTAAAGCAGTATACAAAATTGTTGCTTGTTGTAGGATTAAGTGCTTATTAAGTAAACATATCTTGTTAAAGTTAGAAATTATCTATTTAATTGGATTAATTTCAACAGATCTCGAAAAATTTTAGACGACTTCCGTGAAGCATATGGTTGGTTGTCACAGAACACGGCAGAAGATGCAAGAATTATGTCATGGTGGGATTATGGTTATCAGGTAAGTTTCAGAACTATATTATTAAGCTGTTTAGACGAAGTGAATGGAAGAAATATACTACCCGTCAAGCATGAGTTTTTTTTCGTTCGATTTTACCGTAACAACGCCGTGTGTAAATCAAAAATAGAAAAGACGATGTTGTATGCCGTGATTCGAACCCAGAATTTGCAGATTACAAGTCCAATTCTTAATCCCTGAGCAACAAGACGTCTTACGCGTATTATTCAGTTTTTTTAAATAACATAAACGTGTATTTTAATTCTTATCATTTTTTTGACAAACAAAAAAATATATTTTAATAGATAGCAGGTATGGGGAATAGAACAACTTTGGTCGACAATAATACATGGAACAATTCTCATATTGCATTGGTCGGTAAAGCTATGGCGAGCAATGAAAGTGCAGCGTATGAGATAATGTCAATGTTAGACGTGGACTATGTGCTGGTAATCTTCGGCGGCGCTATTGGTTACTCAGGCGACGATATCAATAAGTTTATATGGATGGTGCGAATTGCTGAAGGCGAACATCCTAGAGATATACATGTGAGTTATTTTAAATTATTGTTAGTTTTTCCGTGAAATTTTAAGTGCTTATCAAATTTTTTAATAGTATGCCCCTTTGATATTACTAATTTTATAAATGCGAATGTTTTTTTAGTAGTAGTTTTTAGTAGGTATATCCAGAACGGCATGAATTTTGCAAAAAATTGGCATAGATGTAGAATATAAACTGAAAGAACACATAGGCATGGAGTGGCGGCCGACTATTCGATTAGGGATTTAAGGCTTTATTTCCTTCTTATCAACTGTTTGAAATTTTTACTATATTCGCCAGGAAGCGGATTACTTCACGGAGCGCGGTGAATATCGGATAGACTCGGAAGCCTCGAAAACTATGTTGAATTGTTTAATGTACAAATTATCGTATTATCGGTAAGTACACGCAATATATATACTTTACTAATACACAAATTTTCATTTGCTCTAAATCTATATTTTTAAATTAACCATTCTAGTTTATAAATTGGATTGTTTTAAAGTTTGTATTTAGTTGTTTTAGTAAATTGTTTATTATAAAATGTGTAGATACGACAGCGGCGGCAGTCCGCCGGGGTATGACCGCACGCGCGGCTCCTTGCCCGGCAACCGCGGCTTCAAGCTCACCTATCTGGAGGAGGCCTACACCTCCGAGCACTGGCTCGTCAGAATATACAGGTAATACCTCCCAAACCCCACTATTACTGGAGATAGGCGAGCGATGACGTCACACACGTATAGATGTTTTCATAGCTAAAGTAAAGTGGCTCAGTGCGCAGCGCGCAGATTTGAGCAGAGAAGATACTTAAAAAGACATATATAGCCAGATAAGCGAGAAATCTCTGTTAGCGAGAGTCATTGTCCAGTCGACATCCATAACTGAAAACTCAGATGAAAGGGAAACTTCTATAAGAAAGAAAAAAGTCGCGGTGCTTTGGACTCTCGCTTAACCAGGTTTGACACCAAAAAGACGGTTTTGTAATGATATTTCCTAATTTAGTGTGTTACTGGAACAGTGCGAATGACGGTGACTGTACCAACTCACTTCGATTCACTTCCTTTGTCACCTTCTTACATACAATGGCATCTTTTCATAGAATTTTATAAAATTGGTATTTTACTAAGCTATTATTGTTTATTTATTGCAGGGTAAAGAAGCCTGACGAGTTCAACAGGCCGCGTATACCTCTCGCTAAGAGAACAATTCCTACCTCTAATGCAGTCTCTAAAAAGGTATGTAACTTTCAAGAAACTATGCTTGCTAATAAAATAATATTTCACTAACTATAAAAGATATAACAAATCCCGATACTTCTGCAACTAATTTATTTATCAGTTTAAAAAAAATTTATATAATATTATTTATGCCGCACTTACACAGTTATATAGTTGATTCGTTTGGTGTACTTGTTATAAGTTGCTTTGATTAAATCTAACGATTGAATGAATAAGTGTTGAAGTAAGTTTATGATTTGGTAAGTGATTAGTATAGGATGTGATAAGTGCCGCAGTTCGTATAAGATTCAGTTTTTAAGTATTTATAACTTAGGTTCTAAGCTAATACTAACATTTAAATATGAATATTCAACTTAATTTCTATTCAGTGAATGATACAAGCTAACTTAATATTTTTGCACTTTAGAGTCGTCTAAAGTTTTAAAATATCGATAAAGTTCAGGCCAATTGTGAAATATAGTCACATTTATAATAAAATTTCACTAGAAAATATACTATGAAGGTAGTTAACAGTAAGATGGCTGTATAATAATGCAATAAAATATTAATGTGCTACCTCAATGGATTTAATGGAGGTGGGTAAATTGTTAATAAGATAAGAATATATGTATGTGTACCTGGGGGAGGAAAGATGCCGCCATAGAGCTCAGCATGTCCGAAATATTTTATATAGCAGAGTGCATTGGCTTAGTATTACTAATGCTTATAACTCGCTTAATAATATTGTTTTTCCTATTGCAGTTTACATCAGGCCTAGGATCAGGGGTACAGTATGACACAGTAATAATCGTTTTATGATGTTCTTTTTTGTGTGCTTCTGTTTTGTGTTTACACGTTTTACGTGAAATTGTTTTAAAAAAAATTTTGCTAAATAAAATAATTTTGTACCCTTTCATTAATTTCATAAAATTCGTAAGAAATAAGTGTAGAATAAAATCTTCATAGTTACACATGTTATCATTTTTGTAATATATTTGCAAGTACAGTCGGGGAAACTGTCGATGTTTCACCTTTAAGGCGATATTCGTTTGAACATTTCGTACGCATTAACACGACGGCGCGCAAGCAATAAAATGGGACGCATTTTTTTAATGTTTCTGTAGAAAAAAGAGTTGGTGGTACACGACTAATTATTTTTTACTTTTATCCCGTCGTTTGCGAAACTCATTGCTACCGGATTGGTTATTTATAAAAAGGGGTGAAGTTTGTCTCGATGCTAGAATCGAGATAATTTTTCTGTAAGTGGAACACTGAGGATTTCCGCGACTGTACTATGCTTTTTTTTGGTATATAAACATTAACACGCATTTTTTATTCATTTATATGTTCCATGTATGTTATTTGTTTTGTAGTGACGTTGACTCTATTTAATTAATTTATTTTGATTTTTTTAGACTTCAAAACGAAGAAAAGGTCTGCTAAAGAACAAGCCGACGATAGTGAAGGGGAAGAAAGTTGGCCGACTGGAGTGACGTCATCGCAAACACGTGGCCACAGAATAGTTAATGTCTGCATATCAGTGGTAAATCTGCAATAAATTTATATCATTTAACAAAAACCCATGCGATGTAAACAGTCCCATCTCTACGATCTCTTATATGTAACTCTTTTCATCGCATGAGTGTATTATTTCTGTATATTTTGGGAAATTTGAAATTCCAAGCTTGCCTTTATAGATTTATAATTTAAAAACTCTTGATTTATATTTGGAATGTAATATTTTAGTGTATTAAGATTTAATTTATTACCATTTTTAAATATCGAAGCACAAAATCAGTGTATTTTAAAGGAATTGATAATAGATTTATAATGTGTAGTTAATATATCGAATTGACACCAATATTGATGGTATTATAAAGATTAATTATAAAGCAATGCAGTTATTCGAGTTATATTTGAATATAATGTGCGCGTGAATAAATCTTTAAATCTAAACCAGAGTACGTCCTATGATTTTTTTTTCTTTTAGAGCTACGCACGGTAATAGGACATTTAAAGAATTAAGTTACGGAAAAAACGGTCAAAATTATTATCTTAATATATTAAAAATTCGCTGACGCACGCGACTCAGTCTGCGCAGAATAAAAAAAATATAATTAGCCTATGTGTTCTTAAAGACTGTGTTCTATATGTATTCCAAATTTCATCGAAATATGTTCAGCCAGTCTGGAGATATCAAACAAACATCCATCCATCCATCGATCTAAACATTCGCATTTATAATATTAGTAAGATAGGTATAAGTAAGAAATTTACATTTTTATATGTAAATTGATTACATAAATATCTATTATGACTTAAATTTTTTAAAGTCAATTTATTAAAGTATAAATAAAACTGTGAAGCAATTAAAATGATATCATCGATTAATTTTATAGGTTGTGCGTAAAATATTAGATTTTTTGACACCTTGAAGTTAGCTGCGGAATTATAGTGTGAGAGAGAGAGAGAGAAAACATGCAAATGAGATGTAAGAGAGATGTTTGTTTTATTGCTAACTTCAGAGCTCTTAAGGAAAGCGAAAACATGGGATATAAATAACCTAAATTAAAGTAAATGTGACCTTATTTGAATGGAATAGAGTTTATTTTTGATCTAATGACTTAAAAATATATACATTATTTTGATACTATTGAATGTTTTTTAATGAATACATCGAGGTGCAATAAGGAACAGGATTTTCGTAAATGTTAGTGTTTTAAAGTTGTTGGTAGTGATAGATTATTGAATAGATTATAGGATTTTTGCATTGTTCCTCCATTTATATATAAAGCAGAATTTAGTGACAATTTTTATAATATCTAAAACCTAAATAGTGTTATATAATTACTTTGCCAATTTATAACAATTTAAATGCTTTTAATATATAAAAATCCTTGTTTTAAATTAACTTAACTTTTTGAAATTGCTAAAGTCTCTAAACCTGCTTCCAATATAAGAAATGTAATAATAAAATTTAAATTTTCAATAGCAATTATAAAATTTAAGGCTTTCTTAGTATTATACGTAATATTTTTGTTAAATTATTGCATACTTACCACTGATTCCGGACTGACTGTACGTATAGTCCATTAGGTAATGTTAGATCGGGTTGACTTTGCGCGTGCCTCGTGGATATCATGAATATAATTACTTTTATTTACTCCTACCTTTCTGTTTGCAAATAGCTTTTTATTTCACTTTATTAGACCTATCTTAATGTATGTTTTGTTCTATATATCACAAATAATTTCAAAATGTGGGCTTCCACACATAAATATCTATACAAAATTATATCTCTCATTCTTGTTAATTAAATAGAGATATAGTTTCAAATAACTTAGCGGTTCAAGGTCATTGCCGCGCTTGTGCGGTACCCTCCCCCCGCATCCCTCTACTCCCCGCCACACATAAAATTCTGTTCCGCGCAGCGGCTCGCGCCAAGTTCATAGTCGCCAAGATATAAAAAAAACTATTATATGAATGTGTTTTTGAGAAGGAAACCCTCGGTTAATTTAATTTGCTTTTTTGCAATGCTTGATTTCGGTTGAAAAGAAAATATTTGTGTGCCTTCTGAGATAGTCTTTTATTTTGCTTGCATTTAGTTTCTTCCAATAGAAATAAATCAACCACACTTCATTTTTAAATGAAACATGACTATAATGATTCCGCAGATACAATATTATAAAGAGAGAGAGTTTTTCTCTAAAAAATACGATAGATTTTTTTATTTAAAACATTTTTTTAATCTATAATTAAGCCACATTTAAGATGTTTTCAAATATTGAATGTGCATAGATTTCATAATTGTTCTAGTACTTTTTTTTATTTTTGAAAAAAATTGTTCATGCTATCCAAAGGCCTTAACTTGTTCGTGAAAGTGTTGGTAAAATGCTACGTCCATTCGTATAATAATAGTTTAAATGTTACATTTAGAATTATTTCTCGTTACAGCGCCGTACTTTTTTTTTCAATTTTCTTTTCCTCAATACACAAATAGAATTTTCCTAGTGATAAACTATTGTAGGAATGAAAGTTTAATTTTTTGTACTTTGAGTAAATCCGTACTTACGCTGTCTATTTACGCAATTTTTAATGACTAAATCAGTTATTGTTATATTTTTTCCTTTTTTTTTTATTTTTTACCAAAGGCCTGTCTTGGTATATCAATAAAATGGACTCTAATAGTAAACGAGATGACTTTCTTGATTCGATTTTTGTTATGTGAAATTTTATTTTTATGTCTAAAATTTTCCTTTTAAATATATGAACTTACAACCTCACATATAGTGAGAATATATCACAGACTTAACTATAATAGATTTGTTACAAACAAAAAACAAATGATGCCTGTTTAAAAAAAAATAACAAAAGGTAAAATAATTGGAAAATACATTGATACAGATTTTTTTCAGCCACAAATAACTTGTGCTAGACTTAACTGACTGAATATTTAGTGTTGCCAGCATAGTAACATATATATTTTTTAAAAGTGCATTAAAACCTTGTCGGTTGTTTTTGTTTGTAACATTTTATGTGTAAATGCGTGTGAGCAATTCTTAAAAAATGTTGATTTTGTTTTATTGTTGCACATCACTATTTTGTTTTTCGTGTTTGTGACAGAGATTTATCGATTTTTAGGTAAGATTTCATTGTGAAAAGCAATGTTAATAAACGTCTGAAAAAAAAATGCTTTTATTCGTGTTAATTTATTATACTTTGTAGATTTAATCGTTGTCGCCTCTTAAATATTGTTACCTCATTTTAGCAAAGGGTACGAAAGTTTTTTTTCGTAAAGCAAATGGAAATCATTTATATGACATTTTCATTGATTTTATAGAAATATCAGCATTATAATAATATCAATACTAGACAGATCATTGCATGTCAATAGTACGGACATTGATTTGTCGAAAGTTAACAAATAATTTTTTCATTGACATTTAAAATATTTTAAAGTGGTAACACTCTTAACGTGTTTTTAAGAGGGTTTTCAAATAATAAAAGCCATTTGACAAAACCTCCACCATATATTTATTAATAAAGACAATCTAAAAGATCACGTAATAGTCATTGTCTTAAAAAATTAGTTACCCCTAATAAATTTATCAGTATATATAATAGAGTTTTATTCAATTACTTATTGTTTCAAGGATATGCGAAGTTATGAAGAGTCGCCCGGCGCCGGCGCAGCAGGAGGACTCGACCATAGTCGTTGTTCTTTCTAATCATCACATCGATTTAATATAACAATGAATCTAGAATTAAATACACTTACATCATGAAAACTTATACCACTGTTAAACCTAAACGCTTATTAAAATTTAATCTAATGTGTCTACGCGAAGAATTGTGCTAATCTAAAAATGTGTCTACAAATTTTTTCATAGTATTCAAAGACTGGTAATTTACAGAACATTCAAAATCACAACACAGAGTGTAATATCAAATTATCGTGCATTTGGCACGTTTTCGTTTACTGTCTACATTATTATTACAAATTTATAAGTAATTATATTATGTACGATGGCAACACTGACCTTGATTTTATCTTTCAGCTTTAAATTTGGCAGAACAAGTTTAATAATTCATTTATCCGATAACCATAGACTTTTAACTTTTATTTAAATTGTAATGGTCGGGTTGTCACCGAACCTAATATAAAAAGGATAGATCAAGGGCAGACAAAATGTCTACCGATCTTACACTCATTATTTCATACAAAATTAGAAGAATATAATATCCATTTAGGCTTACAAAATATTAATACTATATTTAATAACAATGTGTTGACACATACAGAGGGTTATTTAAAATTATTTACATTTGGTGCCGTGTGTCGGGACTAGAGAAGAATCGGAATTGGACAGAAGCACATCGATAAGCGAACAATAATGGATATCTAATACAAAGTTTGGGAGTCACTTGCTTAAAAAAAAATCATTTTAAAAATAACACAACTCTAAAATGTGTCTTTTCTGTAATTCAAAATTACATAGCTTCATTTAGTATATAATTCTATCTTCGTCTTTTATTACAATTGACCTTTTTCTGACTATGATGACGGATATTAGATTATGAAATATTTTTTCTTTTGTAAAAAAGCAACGCGTCTTTTCGATGTTAACTTTAAAGTGGCACAAATGTGATCTCTAGAATAAAATAAATATACAAGATAATTTATGAATAACAATTGAACTAAACAGCTCCACGTGAACAGCGACTCTGGTCTAGCAGAGTGAGTGCTACGAGCTTTATAAATGCAATTTCCAGTGCTTTTTGTTACCTGATCTTGAGTAAAGTAACTTCTATAATGAAACGAAAGCCGTATATATAAAAATAAAATCGTAAGGCACTTCTATATTTAAATTGAAATAAGATTGTACAATCTTCGATCTTATAAATATTTTAACTTACTTAGATTTTTGTGTGATAAATTCTAGTCGAATAGATTATATTTTCTAATGAAATCTATAATGGCCATGATGTAGGTGCAGTTTGAAGTTGGCACCGCGTTATGAAAATGATTGGCTAACTGTAGATTTCTGAGACCGAAAACTTTATTATAAAGTTTATAAAAGTTATATCTGTTTTGTCAAAGTTGAAAGAAATGACGGTATGCTTTTTATATAGAGATTTAGGGTTCAGAAATCCACGGTAAATAGATAAGGGCATTACACAACTATACCCTGACTAGTATGTAACGTTGACACATGGAATGGGCGCGCGACTCCTTGATAAATCTACTTTTACATGAAAACATATATAAACATTTAGAACAAAGACTAACCGTGAGCTCGCACTGCTAAAAAACTCACAACAACATTGAGATTCTTATCAACGTGTTTTGATTTGATTTGTTTCTACAGTGCGTTCTCGCGGCTTTATTTCCGCGGAACCGATGAAGGCTAGCGAATTTAGAAAGTACCTTTCAGTCTTAATAGCTATGAGTATTTTTGGAGGGACTTGTCTTTAATAAATCGTAATTTAATGTCATAGACATAGACCTATCTCCGGTATTATAGTTTTTTTTTGAAAATAGATTGAGTATATACATAATAGCACGATTTGCGGCTTAATTTAGTTTACGAAAATAATTTTGTATGTTTCGAATGCCGATAGAACTTTTGTATAGTAGTGATTTTACAAATAAATAATGAACACTGTTTTATACTATTTCGATTTCACTGTCTAAGTCAAACTTTGTCTAAGGCGTTATTAAAAGAGAATATTAATCAATGTCTTTTTACCTCCATATACATAAAACTATTTCTTTCGTTATAATAAGATTTAAAAATACGATCCAAGCTTGTGAAATAAATGGCACAAAATTGGTAGCTTTATCAAAGCATAGTAACATTACACAACAAATGACTGGGGTTTGAATTAGAGTCTCCACTTAATCTAAAACAATCCTTAATACTTTTAAAACATCGCCTAATCTTTACCAAAATGTTAATAACTATATAACTATAAAATACTTTAATAAAATTATATATTTAGTTTGGCAAATAGTTTGGCAAAACTTTGGCATCCAGTTTAAACTTAAAATACATTATGATACATTCGTTGAAAACATTTGCCAATATTGTTAAGATAGAACACAACCAATAAATCACACAAGTTAGTGATACAATTACGTACAGTATAAGGTTTCAATTTTTATCTTAAATATATAGAATTTTAATTAATATCATAAAATCAAAATGGCAAGTAAACTGACTCGCATTTTGGCATAAGTTCACTCATTTCACTTAAAAAGAATAGGACAAATATTATGGACTTTAGCTACTGTATCAAAACCTAAAAGCGGACGACTAAAAGACTCAATATTTATCTACAGAAAGTTTAGTGAACATGAATAAATAACTTAAAAATATAAATATGTCTTTTACGCGAATACTGCCCAAATAATAAAAGCTAGGTTAAGGTACGTAGAAAGGTATCTCGGAAGACAGATGTACAGAGTTAATTTCACAACCACATAAAATGTTAGAGGATAGCGGGAGTACCGACTACAGGGCGACAGACACATCTCGTTATATATTTGAGCAATTACACTTATTGCCCGATTTGTACATTCCATTAAAATTATAGACCAGTTATACATCGAAACAATAATAGTACATTTATCACAACACGTAGGTACGAGTACACATTTAACTAATATTAACATTTATATTAATCTACTAATTTGTATTTAGTATAATAACTTATTAACTCAAATAAGATTCGACTAAATAATAGAAATACTATTAAGAAGAATCAACAATGAACTAGATAATAAAATTATCAACATAAAATATAGAATATTTGAGCATTTCAATAATATTGTGTAAAAAAATATTATCCTTCATTTTTACTATTTTTTTATAGCTTCTGTGAATGTTATGGAATTAAATGGACGATAGAATCTTAGTTTTAATATCGATTTAAATAATAATAGAAGTCGATAGATTGTGCCAAAAAATTGTCTATATATTTTATTACAGTCTACAATAATTTATCTACACATATTCACAGAAGCTTTCTCTCAACTGTCAATATTTTTCTAAAATTGTTTATCGATATGTGACTAGTGGATGTACGGATGCTCGTTTTAATATCCGTTGCGTTATTGACTAATTAACAGAACAATTTTATGCATCTTTGTCCAATAAGACTAGATAAGATATAATTAAAAATAACTACAAAAAAATAATAACAAGACAGTGAGCAAACAAGCAAACGCAAACAGTGAGCTGGGCTCGTAATAAACTCAATAGTTCAATAGAAACGAGGTAGTGTAGTTGCTACACGGTAAAGTATCACACTCAGTTATATAGTTGCAATACATAATATTTAGAACAATATATTATTTCGAATAGAACTCGCCCGCTTTACGCAGCCGATACTTATTTACAACATCACACTTGCCAAGTCACATTAAGAAGTCTGTCATATAAAAACTTTATGAAGATATCCTAACCTAACTATCTACATATTTACCATTCGTTATACAAAATATTTTATGTGCTCTTCAAGCTTAGCAACTATGAGATAACGATAGATGTTTTCAATCGAGAACTGTTAGTTGGGGATTCTTAATAGATCCACTAATTCTCGTTTTAAACCACGAATTATTTATTTACAAAATTATTTACTAGTGAACAAAACAAATGCATTCGGCATTTATTTTCAAATTTCGTTTGTTTTATTTCGTCTAAATAAGTCAGCAGTTTAGGTAGGGACAGACTGCACGGATAAAGGAATCTTTGCCTTTTAATCCTCAATGAATATATCATGACAAGTGACAAATATCGAGTTTTTAGGTCATGTATTAACATTTGATGACTCGAAACCCAATAATTAGTTTGTTTGTTGTTCTTTTTGTATTCGTAGTTGGTGCGAGGGTACAGAACAGGAAGAAATGAATCTGTTACAGCTGTTTGCTTTGGTATTCAGCACCCGCTTGAGCCCTGTTGTCGGGTCTCTCGACCTTTTCATAAGGCTTTTCGAGTTTTGGCCTTTTCGGCTCAGCATCGAATGGGCGGTGCGACTTCATGTGCGCGCTACGACTTTTTACTTTGTTAAATACTCTGAAACATAACAGTTTACAACTATTATAACAGCAACTAAAAGAAACAAATGAAAAGCAAAACGAAAAACAAAACAAAAAGAACACTGCTCAAGCAAAGCGAAAAAGCATCGGCGTTGAGAACCTATAGGTTATATTTGTAATGACACTTATTTACACATAATTATTATAAAAAAAATATCCACAAATAAATAATGATCTTTTATATAATTTAAATACATTATTACAAATGTTAGTTAAAAAGATTTCAATTTTAAATCTGCTTTTAGATAATTATTTTTTATTTCTCTAAATACTCGATGATATTTTGACGGATTTAAGGTTTATGATAATAATCATGACAAAGTAACATGCATTCCACATTAAAACAATGTCGCCTAAAATTTGATTCAAGAAATGTCATAAAGTCGTATAAGTTAACCTTAAAATTTTGTAAAATACAACAATTCCTGAATCAGCAATACAAATTATACACTTTATAATATCACTATTGCAAGAAAAACAATTTCATATTTAGAACTCGCAATTTCTGTCGGACTTGTGATAAGTTAAGTTAGACGGATATTATACATTTGCAGTTTGGCTATATTTGTAAGCTAATGGCATGTTTTTTCCGTGCGGTTGGCACTTACTTCCCGCATATTTTGCAAGGATATTCTTCTCCGTCATACGATGTTGGTGAAGAACAGGATGCGGACCGTTGTAACGTTATCTGCCCTACTGAACCCTAAACATGAAGAAGTCGTGCGTGTTAGAACTTTGTGGCTCAGTCTTCACTGATGAAGACGTAGTGAGATAGTTCAGTGTAGGCGGTGCTTACTTGTGACGCGGGCAGCACTTCGTTTATCCAGCCTCGTAGGAAATGAGTTTTGTAGTCTTTTGTTACTTTCTTCCAGAAATAGTAGAACTGGACGCATTGTTTCGAGTCTTTCGTTTTAATCTACGGAAACAATTGTTATTATTAAATTTTCATAGAACTAATGATACGTAAATTCTATTACGTTTTATATTTATGCTAATTTACGAATCGATATTAATAAGGGCGAAAGTCACATCTTAAAATCATATTTGACTTTTTCTGATAGTAAATTTTTTATTCGACTTATGTTTAAAAGAGAAATTTATACTTACTAGTTGTGAAATTCTATAAAAGTCCTTATCGTAGTGTCCAAGGCCGGCGAGGAAAGCTTCAACTTCGTCAGGTGTCCACCGGCATTCGTGTTGCGAGGGCGCCGCGGGGCGTGTCATTAGGCGTAATGTGGCAGCCCTGATATCGCCCCCGCATTCTCCTAGAGTCTGAAGAGCATATTCCCGGGTGTGTCCACCGACTGGCATCGCCGCGCACATCGCTAACTCCATGAACATGCGAACTAAAATATAAAAAGTAAAGTTATTGAATGAACAAACTTTTTTGATAGATGAGCATCAGATTAAGTAAAGGAAGGACATGTAAAGAGTATACGTAATAGTAGAATAAACAATCTTCGTAGCAACTTTCATAATAATTTACTTCTAAAATTAAGTTACAAAAGTTACCTTCATTATCATCAAGTGCATCGTTAATGCCTGGATCCCAAAGCAACTGTTCAGGTGCTCTGTGTAGGTCTATACGGTCGTTGCAAAGCTCTGGTATGTTCGCTTGATGGTCAACTCCAATATTGATTTTCGGTACAGGAGGCTCTTCTATATGTGTCATTTCATTAATCTCGGACGTTGATGACCCTGAAATATTATGTTTCTATCAACAATCATAGACAATCATGATTATTCATCTTCAAACTTTGCCACCTAAATGGGGTGTTCCAATTTTAGACATTTGCTTTGTTTTTAAGGCCATCGTAACGTCATTGGAATCGTTTAAATTTAAATTGTCGATTATAACATACCATTAGCCAGGTCGATAAGAAGACCCGAACCAACTCTATCTGGTGGCAGAATAGGTTGCGGTGTGTAATGACTGCTGGAACGCCGCATGCGAGATCTGTATGGCCCGGCCGGCGAGCCGCGTCGCTTGCGTTGCTGAGGTGACGCAGGCACGCTGTTGGGACTCAAAAATACTGCCTGAACTAGATCCCGACCTTCTACGCAAACCTGGAAAAGTTGGAAAATAATTTAGATCTTTTATTTGGTTTCAACGTTTGTTTAAATGTCGTCGTATACGACGAAAATATATTTTATACAGCATTTTTTAAATATTTAACGTCGGGTAGCCATAGTACACGTTAATAGCACATAATTTATCAAATTATTTACCTGTAACGAAGAGTCGTTTTGCCAGTGATGAATAGGCATAGACAAGGAAGTTAGTCGTTGACGACGAAAGTGCCGCTGATGAGAAAAGTCACGTGGACTACTCGATAGAAGAGGATCTTCCGAGTTTAGCATGATACGACGCGGCGTAGGTGTTGGTTCTAAAGAATAAGCGTCTAATGATCTGCATTCTTCTGGTAATACCACTTCTAAAGCTTCTTCCACCTGGAAAGATGTTTTGTTCAATATTTTGCGCATTTCCAAGTCAGACGAAAATAATAATTGTAATATTTTTTACCTCTTCTTGACTGGACATCGTCGCTGTAAAGAAAGCTGCTGATAAAGGTGATGAAGCTCGTGGAATAGTATGTGCAGGTGAATAAGCATCGTGGGATGCTGGAGGAGTTGGATACGCAAGACCCGGCGATGGTTGAGTTTGGTTTGAATAACTTCCACTTGGTGATGTTACATTATAAGCAGTTCCTGGGGAATCATTTGTTGAATATGAAAGGCATGGTGAACTGTCCGCATAACCGATACCGGGCGAAGGCGCAGGCGAGCCACCGTGACTCGCGCCAAAGTCCGCCAAAGATTCCGGTAGTGGTGAGTTTAGTACGGCAGCAAGTCGACGGCTGGACGGGAAAGTTACGGGTGATCGTTCTCGTATGGAGGCAGCTACAGTAGCGTAGTCTTCCAATGACGCAAATTCCTCCAACTGTTCAGGTGTTGTGGTAAATTGAAAAGTGTCTTCGCCGTTCAATGCTGGTGAATAATAGCCATCATCGGAATTAAATGAAACACCTAATAATTCCGGCCGAAAGGCGTATTCTTGATGTGGTGAAGATTGTCCAGGATCAGAAGTTGATCTTTTAACAACCTGGAAGTAAAATTATTTGTATACTTGTGACTATGCAATTTAACATGTCTTAAGCAGTACATTTTAATAAGAAGTATATTTTCTACCAACCTTCGTACTGCCTTTTTTCAGAAGTTCAATTAGTGTGGAATCCCTAATGGCCGGATTATTAGATGTGATATTCGTAGCTAAAGTTACGACGGAAGGTGCACGTGGCGACACAAACTGCGTTGTCACTATAGAAGATGCGGTTGAAGCCACTGATGATCGGATTGTGGACAAAGGTGGAGGAGCTGGAGCTACAAAGCCAGCTCGTGAGGATACTGCGTCTGTACTCGTACCTGTCATTAGAAAAATCACAAGATAACGTTACCCGCAGCTTGCTTGATCCTAGGTAGTTGATCCTAGTATATTTATAGCTTCATTACCAGAAGATGTTAGCTGAGCGTTGGCTCCTCGACGGCTGATAATCTTTTCTTCTATAAGCGCTCGTACTGACACTGATGCCGTTTGTAGCGGTGGTCCAGAGGATTCTTTTTTGTCCATTTTCTTATTATCAGAGTCCTAAATAAGAATAGAATTTGAATGGTCACCAAAGAATTTCTCAATAATTCAAACAAGTGAAAAACTTACTTTTTTAAAATATCCGCCGTGTAACCGCATGTGACCGTTTAGAGCGGGTATGTTTTTAAATTTACGATGACAGAGGTTACATTCGACTGGCTTGGTATCACTGGGGCGGGGTATCGTGCTCGGTCCGCTACCCGCTCCACTTGTGTTCCCGCTCGTAGTTGCGACGCTCCCGCATTTTTGGCTTCCCTGCTGCGTCTGTGAAATTAACGATGACTTTACAAAACTTCAAAAGACTTCTAAAACCTATTACGTACTTTGTAATTTCAAGGTATAAACTTTCGATCTTCGGTAGCTCTTTAATATTCCAAGTTAATTAATGGATTTTAATGGATTCCTCTTAATCTACGAGTAGGTTGGTGTAAAAGGAAATTACTAATTAAAGGTCAATAGTTAACAACGTTTTTGGATATGACGTATTCATAATGTTAACATACTCGTACTAAAATGGACATATTTAATATTTTCCCGGTTTTTAGCAATAAAGTAATGAGTAATCATACCAAATGGATGGATGAATAATTAGAGAGGATATGAGACCTGAAAGGAATTAAGGGAAACAAACAAGCTGGTCACATCAAAATTAGATTATAACATTTTGCTACTTTGCCTGTTCCTTTTATAAAAAAAGTTATTTCAAACGAATGAAACATAAAAACTAACGTCGATTTGTTATTTTTTCACAAAGACAGTGCCCGTGCAATGCATTTATTCATTTTAGTAGAATTTTAATTAGTAGCGGATTTCCCGCAGCGGCGCTACACGACTTCCCGACATTAAGAGACAAAATTTATTTCATTTTCGTATGTCCGTTGTATATTAAAAACTTTTTGTACCATTTTAAAGTTTAAGCAGTTTTATTTTTAATAAAAAGTGCAGTTAAAATATGCATTTGAAATAGCTTATTAGAGAGATGAAAACAGAACATAATGAGGCTAGAAAAGAAACGAGCGATTAATAAAGTTTTATATTACTAATATTATAAATAAGAATGTTTAGATGGATGTTTCTTTGAAGGTATATCCGAAACGACAAAACAAAAAAACCGGCGAGGTTTGGTATAGATGTAGAACATAGTCTGGAAGAACACATGGCTACTAATCATGTTTTTTTTTAATTTCGCGCAGACAGTGTCGCGGGCAACAGCTAGTACTTAAATAATTCTAGTTATCATTATCAAGTAGTTGAGAATTATATATTGTGTAATAAAATTCTTTGATTATTTACTTGAGAGCTTAAAAAGGCTTTATTTGCAAGTCTACGTAAAAAACATTTGTCGTTTTCGCTTGTTTAAATTTTCCACTTGTACCTTTATAAATAGGATTAAATAATAGGATTTTCGTTTCATTGTGACCTAAATCTGCATTGGTGAGTAAATCTCGTGAGTGCTACGGCGTAGCGCGTCCGTAATTTATTTGATTCGAGTTTTTTTCGTAGCAGCCCTAGCTAGCGCCATTAGGCCAGCTCGTTAGGTTAATGCGGTAGGTGCGAACAGATGTTCGCGAGCGTAGCGTTTTTGTCATATATCATTCTTGTAGTGTAGTTAACTCGACTTGCAGCGGTTTTTAGTACGAATTATTTACACGCTACAGTTGTATTATATAAGAGTACTGAAGTAGTTTGCTATGGCCGCTTAATGATCTTAGAATTAGTCATTTTAAATTAATTACTTTACTTTTTATATCCACACTATGCCAATGTAACAATTAAATTAAATTTTGATTAGTTTAAAAAGCTTTTGTATCTGTATTAAAGATTCTGATGACTTACAGCCAATAACGAAAGAATAACTAAAAAGGATCATCATAAAAGTTACTGCAGTAAGTACGTGTATAAAATTAAAAATTAAAAAGATCTCTTATTTATCGCCATGCCCAATCTAATCATTTCTTTTCTAAGTTTTATTTGCAACCACTTTTTAAAACTTTAAGAAATCCGATTGAATTAAGATTAATCTAATACATAAAAAAATTGCTAACGCTATCTAAAATTACACATTTTACACAAATAATAAATAAAAACATAACGATAAAAACAATTACAAGCTCACCTTTGGTTTTGCAAAAGTCTGTGGTTGAAATAGTTGAGTTATCCAATTGTCCATTATCAATTAAATTTCACTAATAATTTCAAAGGTTAGAAAACAAACAGTAATAACGACACAAGATATTGGTCCAGCGTCTGTGATGTTCTTTCCACGGTATTCGAACATGAAATGATAGCACAATAGATGGGGAAAGATATCGAAGAGATGACCCCTCGTTGATATATTGACCACGCGAATTACGAATACTGACCAGTCTAATAACAAAGGCGTTCTACACTGGCTAATTTGCATATTTCTCCTTATTATCATTCGTATTCCAATGATGCCAACATTGTAGAAAATAATTCTAACTTATATTATTATCAATTAGATTTTTCCCGCAACTCCGTTCGTGCAAGATTAAAAAAAACTTATTAAGTAACCTTTATGCTCTTCCAGACTATTCCACATCTATGCCAAATTTTATCGAGATAAATTCAGCCATTCTGCAGCTTCTAACAAACATCCATCTATCTAAACATTTGCAATTATATTAGTACTAGCTGTCGCCCGCGACTCCGTCCGCGCGGGATTAAAAATAGATGTTGGCCGATTCTCAGACCTACTCAATATGCTCACAAAATTTCATGAGAATGACCGATTCTCATGAAATGGCCGTTTCGGAGGAGTATGGGAACGAAAATTGTGACACGATAATTTTATGTATAAGATGAGGTAAGTAAACAAAACGACAACATTTGTATCGTTTACTAGAAGTTTAACACTAATGAAAACTATTTTGCCTTGTATTAAATGTCGTTCGGTAAACGACATTTAAGTACGTTAAACATGGCCCATGTCTTTTTCTAACATATAAGTACTGTAACTATGGAAACAAGAAGTAATCTGAGAACTCAACAATAACTGTGATAGCAACTATTAATTAGATAAATTTTCCATATGAAGTTTTTTTTTATTACAGAAGGCAAACGAGGAGCGGGAGCACCGAGGTGTTCAACGACGCCCATGGACATCAGCAATACCAGAGGAACCGCATATGCGTTGCCGGCCTAAGTAATACGTAATAACGTATTTGCTAATAAATATATTATATTTTAATTAAATATCAATTTCGGTGATTATATTTTGTCCCGTTTTAGCATTTATTTAATATCATTATTTATTTAAAGTCAATATTAATGTTCAAATTGAATATTAAAAATAAACATGGTTGTGAAAGTATCCTAAAAATGTAAATTTATTTAATTGCATCATATAAGAACTGTTATAAAGCAAGTTTTCATCAAACTTTAATTGTACAAGATCTAATTTGATAATATACTACAAACATTTGAACAATGGTGTACATTTAATTTAAGATATGGTACGTTACATCTGGATATCTTACTTCCATTTTTCTTGTTAGTACGATATGAGCATAACAATTTTCTTTTGCTTGTCCTCATCAAAATAATTTCCTATTGTAATTAGCTAGAGGTAATCTAATTGCAACTGATAGTTAAAAAGGGCTTGACTTATTATTGAAATTAGTTCTAAGCAATTTGTGAACCCCATTTCTCACGGTGATATTTCGAAGTGTGGCGTCCATAATTTTATTCGTGCATTTGTCGTAAGTAAAGTAGGGGACACGTGACTTGACCCGCGAGGTCAGAGGTCACCGAGTTACGTAAAATATTTTAATATTGCTATAATTGTTTGTAAGAAGTGATGTTTTTAAAAGACTTAAGTAAAAGGGTTGGATGTTTTGAACATTGCTATTATTTAAATGATTTGAAATCTATACACAAAATAGACACTTCTTAAAATTTAACCATAATGTGTTTTTATATTATTATTTATCAGAAAATTTCTAGCTAACAGAATGTAACTTGTAAAATAAAACAAGGATTTCTTTACAAAGGCAGCGTGAGGAGGAATCGCAAGACATGTACGCCACGTTCACTAATCCATCACAGTTAACCTACGGGAAGATGATGCTGAAGATTTAGGGGAGTACCACGCATCTAGGGTTGCCAACTGTTTATAAACATAGATCGGTACTTGCCAATTCTTTACTCCGTAACGGAGAAAAAAACAAGGCACATTCTAAGAAAGAATAAGGTAACTTCGTCAAATCCGTATCGCGAATGTTCACGATCCAAATTCAAAGAATTGTGTTCAAACTCGAAGAGGTGGCATCCCTATATGTTCCTTCAATTATGCATCGGGACGCTTATCGCCGAGACTGAACGCACCTGCGTCCTTGTCACACTACATTATTAATGGAAGTGCGAGACCAAGGGCGTCTTACGATGTACAATCAATTTCCTGCATGTGTGGATATGCCCTAATTTTTTCAAGTAATCTCACATACATACTCGCTTTAATGAATCTTACAGAGGGAGTGGAATGGAAATTACTTCATCGAAAGAAAGGAAACTCTTAGAAATTACGCGGCCAGTTTGAAGGTAATAAATATGTTTAAAGAATAAATATACTTTTAAGTTTAAGTAGTCTGCTTAATCCTAGATTTTGGTTATACTTTTATTTCTTCCATTTCGTATTCTGTCAATTTAATATTCAATAAATAAAATATTAAGAGGCCGTTACAACGACTACAATATGCGGCTGTGATTTTATTTTTTCCGCCTCGGAGATGAAGACGGAGAGTTTGACTTATTTCCTCGTTGCGACGTTGCGGAGAAATTCGGAGACGTCTATGTAATATTCACCGCTTCACTGACAGTTTGATGGAATTGAGTTAAGAGTTTGTATGAGGGTATCTCGTGGATCAGAATTTTTCTCGATATTCTGACGTTTAAGTTTACGTATGTTATTTCTAACAGTGCTAAAGACACAAAGGTACGTTTACACTACAATACTAGTACACTCAGGCTATATACTGAATGACATTGTATGGGCACCGCTGTGTAAAATTCCGTATCAGTGTAAACAGCGCTGACATTAATGTCGGAAAACAAGTCGTAGTCTAAACGAACCTTTATTATAATTCGTTTTATATTAATTATTTGAACCTATATCTCGTCGCGTCGGTGGCTGAGGAGTCAAGCAATTGACTTGCAATCTGTAGGTCCTGGGTTCGAATTCCGCCATGTACCAATATGTTTTTCGATTTCCGATTTACATATGTACCTTTATCCAACATTCTTACGGTAAAGGAAAACACCGTGATGCAACCTGCACATATCTGAGAAGAAATTCAAAGATACGTGTGAAGTCAACTAACCCGCACTGGGCCAGTGTGGTTGACTATGGCCTAGTCACCCCTAACTTAGGGTAGGCTCCGAGCCCCTCAGTGGGGATGTATAGTGAGCTGATGATGAATATCTTGATCGAAGTTTTCTATCCTACGTTTAGAAGGCTTTATATTTATTACAAAACTATTAATTTCATAATAATTATAATGAAATTACTATTTACACAGCTATCTTCCAGTCAAAGTTCCGTTAAAATCAGTCTAGAGGTTTCGGAGAATACCGGAAACAAACGCAGTGTTGCGGACAGATAGACAGACATTTTTGTAATGTTTCAATTTTATGAAATATGTTTTTTTTCGTATATTACATACATCACTGCAATGTTATTAATATGTATAAATTATGAATCTTGTACCAAACATGATTCGTTTACAATAATATACCTCACTCCATACTATATGAAATACAAAGCAACTGGTTGGTCTTCAACATAAATAAAAAATTCTATGAGAATATTTTCAGTAAAAAGATGTCACAGATGTAGTAGAAACATTTACGAAATAACGTCACCCAATGAATATGTTTGATAAGTCTGCGTAAACACACATTGTGTTCGTTTCCTCCTCACATTCGTAACCCCGTACATCTGCACCCCCCACGCTCCCCACACACCCCGTACATCCCCTGTTAGGGGTATATAACACACATTTGTCAGAAATTGGATACCCACTTAGTTTAATAAAATGGATTCATGTTATATGAGTTTTTGTACAAATTTATTTGATGGCGAAGTAAATTAATTCTACATTTAGACGGCAATATTATTTTTAATATTCAACAGTAAAAGAAGTGACATACTAGAATAAAATGTATTTTTTTTTAAGACATAAACCTCTATTTACTAAAAGTATTATTTAAACGACAGATGTAGAGATATTTGGAACATGTTTCTCATAGCTTTTGTCACATTCATAATTACAGGATATAAAGTCTTACGACGTGACTTTTTTTTTATCATAAGCTGGCAAACGAGCGAGCGGCCACCTCAAATCGCTGAAATAGCGTAGTGACCGTTGCCCATAGACATACGCAATTACATATGCGTTGTCTACCTTTAATCGACGGAGGAGAGGATGCACACAAAGAAAATATTTTCCCTTTCCATGCATCCTCTCATCCGGAAAGTCCACTTTCACTTCCCATCCTTTCCTTATAAGAAAAAGAGTGGGAAGGGAAAGAGGACTTAATTAGGCTCCGGGACGCACTTGCTTGGTCAGTATGGATATAGTACATATAGTATGATATCGTAAGCAATTTGTGTGTCGTTATAAATTGTAAACCCTACAGTAATATAACTAGACAATGTTATTCGAAGAAGAATGAATTAACTTACTACATTATGTTTAAAACGTTTTATTTGCTATTAAACTTTCCATTTTAAAGTTCTAAAGCTTTCTTTTAAATCTTCCAATGGCTGTGCATGGTATAGAAAATCTGAGGTATTATATGCTCATGAAAAGTTATTGTTTAACACGTGAATGTTTGCTACTACATATATTTCTGTCCTTTCATAGTTCATATTATTCAAATTTGATCCGCTTTTCAACGATGCTTAATTACATCTACTACATCGAATTTGAACTCTAAAACAGATATGAGTAGTACGAAAATGTAAAATCTAAAACATGCGAATGTAATTATGTCGTAATTATGTACGCAAATATGCCGTATCCCGAGGCCGTAATGAAGTGGCACAAAAGCGGATTTATTGCGTTCAAAGGCATTCCGATGTCAATATGTTGTGAACAAAACTGCGCCGCGCCCGTTTGTAATTATGTGCCCCGTGTTTGTGTCGGCCTTTATTGCTTCCTGCAGGTGACGTCAAATCACGGGACCCGATCAAAGTGAGTGCTTTTAATAAAGCGAGCCACGCCACCCACCTGTCCACGTTAAGCAGAGCTCTTGACGTCTATGGAACATCAACAAATCCAACGAACACCTTTTGCTTCAATTGAAGCGCGAGGGATCGCGTTAAATTGGACGCTCCATCAATAGTCTGTCTGTGATATTATTATTAATATTGCATTTCCGATTCATTCATGCGGCTGAAAATGCCACCTTTGTATTGACAGATTTAATTGCAATGCGCCTCAATTTGCTTTTTACAAATGTTGAATTTACACGTCAATGTGTTTTTTTTTTTACCGAATACAAGCCTTTGTTTACTGACTTGTTCAAAGTTTATAGTTTCGATTCAGAATTCTTTAAATAATTTAAGATTTCTAAATAATAGATCGGGTCACCGAACATGGATAAATTCTCACATAATTAATGAATTACAAATAGCCACCCCTCGATCTAAAATGAGAATTCTCGACCTGTGTGAATAATTCTAGTTTGATTCGCGCAAATTTAATAGAGTCCCTTCAATTTTTGTGTATCTACGCCGACAGGTGGAGATGCTGCGAGGGGCCGAATATCTCGCGATCGAGTTTCGCAACTCCAACCCTTCGCCGAACAGAAAAATACGTGCAGTCGTTAATCTATTTTAAAATTATTTTTTCTTCTCATTTCAAGTAAAGTATCATTTGATTAATAAATTATTTGTAAAGGTTATTATTGAATTTAATTTCTATATACTTTTTGATTTCTTTAGTCGGATCGTCATTGTCCATTATAAAATCTACCACACAAATACACTATAATTACCATACATTTTAGGTTTAAACTAATAATAAACTTCTCGAAGCTCTTAAATAGTCTTCTAATAAGTCTAATAAGTCTTCTATAAGGTTAAGAAGAATTTTCTAAATATCTATTAAGTTTGATACTGCTAGTTTTGTAATAAACACGCTCAGGGTTGCACCGTTGTCGTGTTTGAATTATTAAAATGTAACAATAGTTGAATAGGTTCAGTTCGGCGAACGTTTCGCACTGGAATCCGCGATGTATTAGCATAAGAATTCGCATCTACCCTAATTCCCACGGCGAGCTTTCGAATGAGCGAGCGCTAAGAATTATTAGATCTTATTGCATTATATCAGATAGTAATAAAACTATTCTTAGAGGATCCTTTTGAGACATTTCAACGGATGTAGTCACACGATTTCAATAAGAAGATTTTGTTCGATGTTTGAATTTTTAAGGGTGAATTTTTTATATTCATAGTACGTAAATGAATACTGATAAGTTTAGACTTGTTAGTGAAATAAGAGAATTGATAATCAGTGATTTTTACAAAAACATTTTTTTCCTAACTACCATTTACGAGTATTTAATGAGATTCGTAAAGTCAAACGAAGTCGAAGTTTGTACAAAAAATATTCCTCCATCTGCCATGTGCGTGATTTGTGAGCTCTTGATTTTTGTTACTCCTTTTACCACAATTTTATGAGCTTCAACGCGAGGCTGCTTTATTAGATGTTGGGTGTAACGACGCAGTCAGCTGGAAACTTTTTGTATCGTAGATTTTGTAGGGCCGACGAGAAAATAAATATTGAAACGACCGAAATGTAATCCTTTAAATTTTGGGTAGACAGTAACAAGAAAGTAACACTATTTGCCAATGTACAAAACAAAGAAAAAATGTAATACATTAATAGAAAAAAAAACAATTTAAATAGTTATGATAAAATTTTCGTAGATCTTCGCTTACACGTAGCACAGATTCGTAGTGTTACGCAAGTGCCGCCTACGCTCGCTACGGAATCAAGTTAGTGTAGCAGTTTCGTAGCATTTTAAAATTGATCCCACGAGAACACTATTTCATACATGTAACATTAAAAATATTACCTTAAAAGAAGAACAGCGATAAGAATCGAGCTTTTAGGATTAACTTAACGCTCTGTATTGTTTATCCAAACTAGTTAAGTTTTTTTTTATATTATTAAATTATTGTAAAATAATATTCAATCGTTATTCTTGGTCCATTATACGTTTGGAATTACCAGCTGTAAATAGCAAACTAATGCAACGATTTAATTCTTTAGAGCTTTAAAATATTTTAGTAAAAGTGTAGCCGTTGTTATTTTTAATTAAAAATTCTTCAACGAAAATATAAAAAAATTGTTGATTATTTGCTTTTTTATTAGAGCTCATTATATATAACAGTACTTACATTGGTACAACTCTTAGGTTTGGTGCCGTTGGTTTTCTTGGCGTATTTTGATGGTGGCGTGGTTGGTGCGGGCGGCGTGCAGGGCGGGCTGCTGTCGCTGCCGCCTCCGCTTCCGCTCCCGCTGCCGCTCCCGCTCGTGCTTGTACCACTCTTCTCCGAGCCGTTGCTTAACTGTGCGGACAAAATGGCGCGAGCCACTTGAGTGTTTTATGTTTCAGAGTTTCGCTTTTAATTACCCAAGTTTATCCACCAGATAAATGTTTAAGAAAATCTTTCTTTGGGAGACTTTTTTTAAGTTCGCTCTAATTACGTTCGGGACGAGCGCAGTTTTGTTGGCTTAATGATTTTTATTTAATTTACATATATTAAAGTAAAGGACCATTTTAAAGAAAGAATAATCAGTACAATACCAGTCACTCATAAAGAAATTTATGAAAGCTTAAGTTGCCTGTTTAAATATATTTATAATGAACACGATCAAATGCAAGTTGTTTACATTTAAAAATCGACATGTCCCTCATTAAAAGTCGCTCGTAACATCACCGCTCGATGTCGGAACATTGTTTGCGAAACGAATCGGGGTAAAACACGACCATCATTATATCCAACTTTTTTGTACGTCCGAACCTTAATGGCGTCACAGAATGAAAAGCGCGCGCGGATTCGGGCTAATTGCTTAATTAATAAGGTCGCCGGGTTGTGAATTTTACACACGGTCAGTTGGAAGCGAGCCAAGAGCACTTGTAATAAAAATGCCAGTTAAAAACTCCGACTCGTGACAGCGAATAGGAATTTATTTGGAAATTTCATGATGGGAACTTTACGGAGTTCGCCTTTTATATCCACAAGAGGATTATGCGCCCACTTAATAATAAGTAATAAATAGTTACTTAACTTTTCTTATAAAGGTGTACACAAATATTTGAAAGTTTAAGAAGCTTTTTCTCGTCTAAATATAATAAATTTCTACTCTGTCAGTATTATGCTAATTGAAATTCTGTATGTATGATGCCTGTGGTTAATGGTTTCATATCGACTTACATCAGAATGTAGCGGATTACTCCGCGATGGGGATGGAGGCGAAGCGACTCGAAGCGAATTCGTGTCGCGCTCTCCGTTACCCGTAGCCCCATTACTGTTGTTACTTGTACCTGAAATATGAGTAGTATTATTTTTGGGTTTTACATTTACAAAAATAAAATATGATTTATTAATTGTGATCCGCAGTTTTATTAATTTAATAGTTCGATGATGCGAAAATAATTATTTAAATTCGACTGATATGTGCGATTAGTAAGTCTGACAAACAATTTTTTTTATTATATTAAAATATTTATTACATGTGTTACTTAATATTTGCTTATTATGCTTTACGATTCCGCCGATTTTCAATTACAGAGTACATTTTATAAAAGCTTATTTGTATTTTGTTATAAATATCTCGTATATCAGAAGTGTAGTGTGCGTGGAATTAAAGCGCTAAGTGCTCCGCCATAATTACGACAGCTAGTTAACGGTGTCAACTGTGATGCCTCACTTCTCAACAGAGCTTAGAGAGCGGCGCAACCTAATTTACGAGGGTATGCAGGTGTCATGACAAATTCGCATGAGTTTTTATTATTTATTTCATATGAGTATGGTATGGAAACAACAGTTTGTTACCATGGGGATTCGGATACAGGAGCCGGAGGAGTTCTTTTAGTTTTGATAATAATTACAATAATTTGATGAACAGGTTATTAATCAGGTTGTTAATCAGAAACTAACAGCAGCTATTGTTATGACTTCTGTGTATAGGCTTGTAACGTGTTAGTATTTTGGATCGCTTCTGTACATTCTTACATCTATGTTATTTACTCACCTGCATCAGTGGGTGGTTGGTGATGGTTCTCTGTGTGCCGGCGCAAGGAGCGTGCGTCGCAGTACGACTTGCCACATCCCTCCGCTTTACACTCGTAAGGCTTCTTGTTGCGGTGAGTCAGCATGTGACCGTTACTGACAACACAACAATATATCAAGAAATATGTACACACAGATATTAAGAGTATATGGTGTAGATTTTTGTAACGTATACTTCTCGTATAATTCATTCGTCTTCCCAAACGAAACAAAAGACGTATAGTCGAATTCAATGGAAAATATATATTTTATCAAACCTATCTTAACCATTTTACCTATTAAATCACATCATCAATTTGAACACCAAAACTTTCGAAAAAAAATCCATAGGTAATTAAAAACTTTTTCAGCCAGTGATATGTGTCAGTATAATTTGCTTACTTTTAAGACATATGTACGTAAGAGTTTAACGATCAAACTTAGTCATTAAATGGTGAGATAGTTCCGTTATGTAGACTTTCATACAAATCTATACTAAGCGACCTCCTAAGTGACTACTTAACAAGTCTGTGTAGTGTTAAAAAAATGATTGAATAGTCAAAGAAACACCTTATCTATATCTTTACCTTGGACCGAAATATAATCTGTGATTATAGAATACGAAGTGCCGCCCAAAGCGGGTCACGGGATCAACAGAATTGTACCGCGTTCAGTTAACGCCTGAGCATTATGAACACAATGGTTGCATTAATATTCATGCGCGGGCTTGCCGCAGGATTAAAGGGCAAGCCAGCGCCGCGCGCTACATGTGTTCAAACCAAATATAACTACGTGTAAACTGAACACCTTTGTTGTTATTCTAATGAAAGCATTTATAGTAAACTTATACACCTAATATTTTCTCATTAGGTGAAAGGATAATTTAATTATCGACTATACTATATACTATATTACAAATTTTTAAGATTAAAATTCACCTTTTAAATATTATTTTAATGTTATCACATAATTATTTTATGTTGAATTGAAGTAAATCATAAATTAATTTAATTTCTTATGATGTCATATTTTATATAACCATTATATAGGTTATATATTATATAGTCTCGAATTTCAGTATAACAATAGTTTCGTAGTCAACAAAAACAGTATCTCCGCGCCGCATAGTCTGCCGGCAGCTGTATTCTCTGTTGTTTTTCGTCTGCTAAGGTTTTTGTAGCTGTTAAGTTTGGGACCTCTGACAACTGTTTTTATAACTACAATGATAAATGTAACCTTGTCGCATAATCATCTTTTTTATCGTCGAGAATTCAGAAGTCTTTACTAAGCGTCTCATAGCACCGCATAGAACATGGTTTTGAAAATATGAGCTTGGTCCATGTCATAAATGGAAAAAAAAAATCAATAGATGCCAATTAGACAACAGCAAGATTTAAACTCTTATGGCATTTTTTTTATTTTACCTCATAAAAGTATTTTTCTAAAATGCAAATTTTCACACTTATCAACGTCGTCGACGACGCCCCTAAAAGCGCAGGCGCGCAGTGAGCGACGGGCCGCGTCCGCGAAATAATACCAGTACCACTCATCCTGATGAAGGGCCCCCCGATGGGCTCAAAACTAGTCGGTGCCGCCACCGGATTAATATAAATTTGACTTTACTTTTTATGTTAACGACTGGCTACAAAAAGGTGGAAGAAGACCGAAGAAAGTAAAAATTGTGTGAAAGGGGATATGTGTAAGGAAGTGAACTTAGATATGACGGCTGATAGTGATGCATGGAAGACTATTGTATACTTTGCTGGTCTTTTGTAAAGACAAGGCTAGGTTGATGATATGTATACTTATGTTCTAAATGTTTTTAATTTTACTTACAGATGATCTTGCCGTTTGAAAGCCTTCGCACATGTAATGCAGACGTACTTCCGCTCATCGCTATGCGTTAGTTTGTGCTTGGCCAGGGCTGATGCGTTACCAAACACCTTGTTGCACACCTGATGGATCAAAGAAATTAGTTTTTAGTTTATGTTGTGCGTATGTATATGAGATTTTATTATGACATTTACTTATATACAATCCTGCTCTTTTTAGATCGTACACTTGCATAGTAAATATATTTGTGGGATCCTCCCTTTGGAACACATAATAAAATGTATTGTTATCCCATTCATTCTCTTTGGACTAATAGAGGTAACAATATAATATTTCATAAATTAAATCTTACGGCTACACTGTCTCATATATATCAGTTGTTTAATATATATCATTTTAAACATTACACGATGAAATGTTACGTGGTTTATTTTACTTTTGTCTTTTATTATATTTGACATCATGACTTGTTGGTCTTTTGACTAGAGTATTTTTATTAACATGGTATTCTAATTAATTATTTAGTAGCAGTGCACAAAGAAGTCGAAATGTGCGAGTCCGGCCACCGTTGAAATGAAAGCGACGTAATATTAAGTTGCGCGATGTAATAACAGAGAAACGGGTCGGAACAAGTCCCCGGGCGGCGACCCTAATGCCGTGTTTGTTTCTCATCTAATTAAGAAGGCCTTTCGTTTTCTTAGACTGCTTTTATTCGAAATGACCACGGGGGCGCTCGAGATATCGCGTGTTAATGATTACAAGATCATGCTACTATTAATCTTACTTATTTATATTTTTTATTCATACAAAAAAAAATCAACCAGATCACCAACATTACTGGCAGGTTACAAAGCGACGTCCTTCTGTATTTTTTTTATAATTTTAAGAAAAAGTAATAATAAAATTTGAACAATAAAAAAAAAATCGAACAATACTAAACTGAAAAACTGTTTAACGAAATACACCAGAGATTGAAGTCCGAAAATATGTTGACAAGAAATATGTAGGCCAGAGTTCCTCCGACTGAACGGTATTGTTTGGGAGTGGTTATTGCCCAGCGACATAAATACTTTACGACGACCTACAACTTTTGTGAGAAAGTTTTCACGTCTATAATAATAAAAAACGTCGAAGGCACAAACAAGAAATTGGGTCAGCTTACCTCATCGACATATTGTCCGTATGACATCAGATTTTATTTGAACCCGCATCAACAAGTTATGAAGGAAACTTTGGGAAGTAATCAATTATGAAATTTATCACTCGACTTGGATATTGTTTTGTGGACAAATAAAATAATAATTCTCTTGCTACTATGACTGCAATGACGTACAAATAAAAATCGGTACATGGAGAGATTAAGTTGTTAGTTAAGGTGTTTTATTTTTGTACTTTAGTTTCCGGAAATAGTTTAGCAGCAGCAATAAAACGGAAGTTTAATTAATTACGATTTTTTTGTCATACTATATCATATAATATGTAAAAAATATATACATATATAAATCGTTCATATACACGAAACAATTATAACTTTGTATCAATTTACAAAATTTGTTTTATCACTGGCTACAGAACAGGGTTGGTAGGAAATGAAACAATACATCTTGTAGGGAAGCTCGATAAGGAAATTATGCAAATTGAATTCACACAGTAACGATGCAAATAAAAATAAATTAAAAGAAAAACAATGTAAAGATGTCAAGTATCGTAAGATAAAATGTTATATTTATGAAAATTTTGTAACGAATAAAAATGTATATCTGCTTCGATTATAAATGCATAATTTGAGAATTATGAGAAATAAAGATTAGCGGTCATTTGTCAAAGAATATCGGACTCCGTCTACTTTTATTGTCTTTTGCTATTTAATATTTCAATTTACACTTTCCTTTATTTTTAACCTTGTTGGCGAAATCGTCAAAAAAACGATGGGGTCTATTATTAATTAAAAGAAAAAGAAGAAGAGAAAGAAAGAGATTTGTAATGACATTTATTTAAAGGAATATTGCGGTACGATTTGATCTATAGCGAAGCATCAAATTGAATGGCCTTCAAATTTAATAGGAATGTTAAAATAAATAATGTCTTCCTCCTTACTGGACCGCTAACTTATCTCTGTGCGGGACTATGTATGGGGAGGGAATATGGTTTTATAGGTCATAAAGTTGTAAAGACGGGACGTATAAATGTTCGGCTTAATCTGAAACGGTTTTTGAAGTCGATCGTCAGAATATTAAATTTAGTGGCCATCAAAAGTTTCAATGTTCGTTATTAGTTACGGATTTATTGGATTTAGTTTTCATAGTAATTTCGAAGGTTTAATGTTACCTAAAGCCTTTTTGTACTTTAATAAGTAGAAGTTTAGTTTAGTTACAGATTTCATCCATTTTAATTTTAGGCTTTAATTGCAGTTGAGTTTTTTGTTAACACATAAATATCCTTAACGTAAATAATATAACAATAAACCTAATTAAATACTTGGCAAACTATCGAATATACACTTTTTGTTTTACCAAAAACTTACATCTAATACTTGATAGTATACATTATTGTTAAGATTTAGGATTATTTAGGTGAGATAACAAATCTTCGACGAAGGTAAGATAAAAAGGGCGGACCTCTTTATCCGGGCCTGGTAAACTTTTATATCCGGCGAGCATTTTATTCGTAAGCCAGGCGCGGTCGCGCTGATCCGGCGACGGGGGCCGCACGCACGGACCCTCTCATCTATCTCCTCATATAAAATTGTTTGTCGTTGTTATCATGTTGATTGGTTATACACACTAGCCGAGTCCTGCGGTTTCATCCTTTGAACTTAATTAAAGGCTTTAACATAATGTTAAATACCCTATAACCTCTTATGTACAGAGCTCTAATTTAAAAGAATTTGTTTATTCATTTGGTAGTTTTGAGATAACAGTTCAATAAAAACTATTTGGAGGCACTTGCGAAGACAAACACAACCATAAAACCGTTCATTTATATTATAATACTAAAAAAATCTAAATCTGTATAGATTTCAATCATTTTTTCAGCTATTTTTAATAAAATACTTATACCATACCAAATTGTATATTGACAATTTAGTATATAGCTACAATTGGACTAAGATTACTTAGTAATACAATTGAATAATACACAGCCTTCGGCGAGAAATGGCTGATGCCTGGGAACTATTGACGGCAGATCGAAGAGGCCTCGAGGGCATTAACGTAGCTTTCAGCTTGCGTCAAGTAAAACAGTCACGTGGAATGTGAAATCCGGCCAATTCATGCCGTTCATTGATTGGTTAAATTTAGTTAATGTTGAAAATGAATTATTCATTATTGGTCTGAACCAGAAATTCTTACAAAATTGATAAGAAAATGGAATTGGGGAACAACTGACGGTTGCATACTTAAATGTATATGTATAGTTCCTTAAAAATGTGCGGGTTACGAATAGTCAAGTTTTAGACATTATTAGTTAAAATCGTTTAGAGCGAATGGCGCGTTTTCGTTACCAAGTCCAGTGTCAGAATGATTAGTGAGGGGACATAAACGTTGACATTTTAATAAGCCTAGTGTTGCGCCGTTACACCGGCACAGTGTAAGATTTTCTTCCTAACACAAGAAAACATTTTAGGTGCTTTCTTTGAGTGTGCCAAAAAGCAGTAGAATAATAATACTGTGTTTACTTACAATTACTGTGTACCTAATATTTATAGTCTTCTGCTCTTTTAAATGGTATTATTCTCTTTGCATTAACGATAGCGAACGTAAGAATATTAAAAATGTAAGATTTATCAGCGCAGTTGTGTATTACTCATTTCCTAGGCTGTGAGAGTTATTTCTCATTTGTTTTATTGTTTACATTTACCCCCTGAACGCAGAAGCCTCCCTTGCCCTGCCATTTGTCACCCGCGCCGCAGCTTTTGTTCTCTCATTTCAAAGATATTTGTCATTTTAGAAATAGAAAGCGCTTCATTATTTGCCACTGTTTTGTCAGGATTCTGAAACTCGGTCTTTGTTAGGTGCCGTTGCGGTCACTTTCGGTGCTTGCTTTGATACACTCGTGGATCAAGTTACCTTAAAACATTTAGTGTCGATCACTAGGGTCTCAGTGAGAGTCATGTTCAGTTTGTAGTGTAAATGTATGTTTGAAACATTCATTTGAACTTAATCAAATTTCGTCTTTAAAAATGTTTACTCCCGGATATTTTTTTTTAAAGCAGTAAATGTATTAGCAAAAATCTTTTCAAGCAGACCTACAAAACGGTATACGCCTGTCCTGTCATACAAGAAGTGGATTTATGGCTAATTTCAAATTAAGAATGTTAGATTTCAAAAAAATGACAATAGTTAATCGTGGCAGCCTTTTATGTTGTGGTGTACCTATTCATCTTCTTTAAATCATTTGCCTTATCAGTTCCAAAGGTTTTGTTGTTAAGAAATAAAATAGTTCATTACAGATAAAATTTCTACCAATTTGTGTTAATTATATATCTGTCTATATGATGACGGTAAATAGATTTGAGGTTATACGAATAAATCTTTAGTAGAACGGCGCATGTATTGTTTCGCACTCCCGTTGCGTGCGTGCGTTTGCCTAGTGGGTCGGGATCAGGGGCCGCTAGGCTTTCAGATAAAGCGCCTCCGCAATATAAAAAGTTTGCCAAAAGCCTCGCCTTTTATCCCCGCGCCGCGCCGTGCCCTGGATTTATTTTATCCAACCTTCATCAATCGAAACAGGTACAAGCTATTTGTCTCAACATTGTATGAAACGTTATTTTATAAGGTCACGTGCATTATCACGTAAATAAATCTCTTGAGTTAAAACGAAATATAAACAAATTTTTTGATACTATATTTAAATTTTTATAAGTGAAAAAGTATCAATATGTTCTTACGAATTTTCTTTCTTACGATATAAATAATGTAACTTTTAGTTAATTTTATCCCTTCAATGAAGACTATTTAGTCTGCGAGAATCAAGATTGAAGGCAAAAGACGCGCTGGACGTAGGAAAAAGTCGCAGCTACGTAATATTAGGGAGTGGACGGGGATAAGGTCAGCGGAGGAACTGTTTCGCCTTGCACTTGACAGAACCAAATATTCCAAGTTCGCGGCCAACCTTCAAGACTGAAGAGGCACTAGAAGAAGAAGAAGAAAAATACGTTAATTAAAGCTATATCCTAATTTATAATTAGATGTATAGAAAGACGTTTAAATGGTTCAGGTTACATAGTGGCTTGCAGGTGTATCGCTGTCCGCAACGGATTACCCGACGAGCCTTGGACGGCTGCCCGCGGCTACGCTATTATCTAACTCTGCCCAGCTGTAACAGTATGCGAATTACTTTGCTGGGTGTTGTAACTTTGTAAACAGATTTTATATGCACCAATAGTACCGAAGTTTAAAAATTATTTTTAATCGATTACCTCAGCTATCTTACTAATATTATAAATGCGAAAGTTTAGATGGATGAATGCATGGATGTTTGTAGGTATCACCAGAACGGCTGACCGGATCTCTATGAAATTTGGCATTATGTTTTTTTAACTCCGCGTGGAGGGAGTCGCGGGCGACAACTAGTGTTGCAATAAAGTCATGTGCCCTCACTTTTATAGGTTTAATTGGTAAATAATTGCACTTAATTTTGAACTGAATTAATTAATCTCGCCTAACTTGTTTTAAACCCAACCGTCTAGAATTAAGTCGTATCAAACTTGAGCTGTAGAATATGTAAATTCGATTTTCAAACTTTTGAAAAAAGTATTTCAGAATAGAAAACTATTAAAAGTTTGGAATTAGTTTTAAAAATTGCAGCTGTTTAAGTTATGTGGTAGAGTAAACTTTCTTAAAACAATGTATGTTTAGATATAGTATGTGTTGGAAGAAGGCTTATCGTAGCCTGGCAGTCGCCCAACCGCCGCACCGGCTCAGCAATGGCTTTGCGACGGAACGCGGATCAACTGCTTTTAACTTAATACCCCTATGTACAGCCAAAGAATTAAATTCGCTTCCCACTTAGGATCCAGTATCACACTGTCACCATCAGAGCTATGTTTATTTTAGCAAGTATGTTGCTATAACAAACCGAAATGAGCAAAATTACTACAATAAATTAATTAGTGTAACTTTTATTAAATTTTATGTGCTTTTTATATCAATGAACAATGTTGCGTTAAAATCAGAACTTTACAAGTTCTTGTGTACTTTGTAGAGTTGCTATTCACCGAAAATGAAACACGCAAAGTTTATGTACGGGATTGTAAAAGTCACAGGTATGGAGAGAAAACACTTCTGGAATTATTATTCCCGTCTTCCTCGAGTCGGGAGCTTGTCGGTAACGTGAACAAAGAACAAGGCTTATAGTACTTACATTGTAAAACAAAAAAAGTTGTACCAAGTTCAATAGTATTAGGCAATCGGAGCTTTAAGTTTACTTCTCCGATAACAGATTGTTAAAAGAAGGTCAATAAAAGAATTTTATATGTGTGTTATTATGTAAAGAAGCGTCGGTGGCTCAGGAGTCAAACACTTGACTTGCAATCTGCAGGTCCTGGGTTCGAATCCCGCCATGTACCAATGTGTTTTTCGATTTCCGATTTACATATGTACATTTATCCGACGTTCTTACGTGATGCAACCTGCACATATATGAAAAGAAATTCAAAGATATGCGTGAACCAACCCGCACTAGGCCAGCGGAGTTGATTATGGCCTAGTCACCCTTAACTTAGGGTAGGCTCCGAGCCCCACGGTGGGGACATATAGTGAGCTGATGATGATGATGATGATTATTACGTACTCATGTAGTACGATCAATTTTTTTAAGTTGCTTTATAAGTTTTTTTCTTGACTATTACACAGTATCTATAGAAATCTGCTACACGTGTGAAGCCTGAAGGATTTTCATTAGAACCTTGATTCGTTGGACTTTTTCCAAAAACGGCATTATTGGCACTACCGTAATATTGGATATTTTCCAGCATTTTAATATAATTGAGGGAAAAGTTCTAGTTGGTAACTATGGTGAGATGTTTCAATCAACAGACAGCATATCACAATGGTTTAAATTTCTTAGATCCTTTGTATAGCTCTTTGTTTGGTGGTGTGTTTTAGTTTTTTAATTAATAACTATTTTAGTTTAATTAGTGGGAATATTATTATTAAATCAAATCTTGGATGGATGGATGTTTGTTAGAAGATATCTCCGGAACGGATTAATGAATCTATATTAAATTTCGTATAGATGTACAACATAATCTGGAAGGACACATGGGCTACTAATTAAGTTATTCTTTAATAACGCGCGGACGGAGTCGCGTGTGACAGTTAGTGATTTATAAATGTATTTATATATATGTGGTGTCCAAGTATATTGTAATATTTTTTCAAGGTCAAATTACTTTAGGGTGACGTTTAAAATAATTGAATGATGCTTACCTTTGACAAAATGCGGTATGCATCGATACAATTGAAGGAAAACAAGAGAGTTATTCGTTGGATATTCGTAATTGGTTGATTAATTATTAGCAGGATAGCGAGATGGGGTTAAAACGAGACGAGGGTCGCCTCCAGATCTACAGCGGGCGACATCAATAACGTTTAATTGGTAAGGACCATCAAGGCTATTACCCAGACGGCCCAATTAGCAGTATCAGTCGAATCTCATTCTCTTTACCCCGTCCCCCTCTCATAATTCCGAATTTTGGTGAAGAGATTAAATTATGATAGCTCATAGACAAAACTGATTGCGATGATCATTATTGTTAGTTAATCCGTTGTAATTGGCATTATCTTATGTTGAAGACAGAGCTTTAGTTAAATCGTGTGTCTTAAAGACAGACTTATCAAGCGTATCTTGTGTGTCTAGATTCGGTAATATTTTGAAGCATCAAAAATCATTCTAATTATATTTATCTTAATTTAATTTATAACATACTAGCTGTTGCCCGCGACTCCGACCGTGTGGATATATAAAAAACTTAATTAGTGTAGCCTATGTGTTCTTTCAGACTATGTTCTATACGTATGCCAAATATAATCGAGATCCGTTCAGCCATTCTAGAGATATCATCAAACACCCATCCATCCATCCATCCATCCACATCACATCCATCTAAACATTCGCATTTCTAATATTAGTAAGTTAAAAAAAAATCGGAAAAAAAATGAATAAACAGTATTCTATGGATAAGTAGTAGTCTGTCTCCTGGCTCTACGCTACCTCCTCACCAATTTTCAACGAAACTGGTAAAGTCGTTCTTGAGTTATTATAAATAGTGTAACTGACACGACTTTCTTTTATATATATACATATAGATTATTTCATTCTTGATTTATTTTTTTATCGCGTGATCATTGTGAAATCATTTATCAAAATTTACTTAAAATAATGAACTGCCGTTTTAAATATATAGGTAATGTTATCGTTTAAAGTATTTTTATACTACAGTGAGTGGGGTAAATCAATTTACACGGATACACTTAGGGTGGTTTTCCACTACCTAAACATTCATACTAAAACATATTGTCGTCGCTTTCATTCTCTCTGAAAAAACAGAGATAGCAACATATTTTTGTGCAGATCTTTCGGCAATTGAAACCTACGGTTACTTTCCCACCTACAGAATATCCGGTTACGTAAAGTTTGTATAAGAGCGGTTCGTCATGGCTTGGAATAATGGGGAGTGACGTCACGCGCCCTTTACGTTACCTCACCCCTCCTTCGGACTCGGTTACTCCACCTTCACCTCCTTTGTTGATATTACGCTGACCTATAAACACAATTTGTCGTTTCCCTTTCGTCTGAATTCTATCTGTTTGTATTTTTGCTAAATTAAAGGTGTATTGATAAAATACAGTCATCTTATTTCTTACTAATATTATAAATGTGAATGTTTAGATGGATGTTCGTTTGAACATATCTAAAGAACGGCTGAACGGATCTCTATGAAATTTGGCATACACATAGAACATAGTCTGTAAGAACACATAGGCTACTAATTATGTTTGTTTTTTTTATTCCGCGCGGACAGAGTCGCGGGCGACCTCTAGTGTAGTAATAAGAATATTTTCTTATTTTGTATACTTCTAACTTAGAACTACATCACATAGGTCTGAAATCTAGGTCTAAGTCTGATAACACTTGACTCTTAAAGTACGGGTGGAATACAATTAAGTGGGGTACTGGTCGTCATAATTTTCTAGACCTTATTATCTCTTTTCATGAAAATAACTAGAAGATAATGAGAGTTCATCATCATCAGCTCACTATACGTCCCCACCGAGGGGCTCGGAGGCTACCCTAAGTTAAGAGTGATTAGGCCATAGTCAACCACGCTGGCCAAGTGCGGGTTGGTTGACTTCACACATATCTTTGAATTTATTCTCAGATATGTGGAGGTTGCATCACGATGTTTTCCTTCATTGTAAGAACGTCGGATAAATGTATATATGTAAATCGGAAATCGAAAAACACATTGGTACATGGCGGGATTCGAACCCAGGACCTGCAGATTGCAAGTCAAGTGCTTGCCCACTGAGCCACCGACGCTCATAATGAGAGTTACTGAGATTCAATAATGAAAAATAAGAAAGAAATAACTAGATACAAATATTTAGACTATCAACATGTGTTGGAAGTTACAATTATTTCTGTATTCTGTATTAGTTACAAATTGGAAAAGTTATAGAAAGTTCCAGAACTACATAGCTGTAGAAACAAATAGTGGTGTAGAGGTTTCGGATCCCTTCGTTCTATAGTTCATTGTTCTAAAAAGTTTGTACATCTCCATCCTATGTATACATGGGATGAAGATGTTTATGAATTAAGAATGAAACGTTTTATAATGAAACTCGCTAGTTCGTTAATTTAGAAGGATTCATTAGATGATCACTAATTCCTTTATGACACTCAGAATTGATTTGTGGTCATTTAAGTACACACTTATATGTAACTATTATACATTTTTCGTACCAAAATAAAATGTCTTGTGGCTTTGGTGTACCATATCATAAGGCCCGGTACTAACTAAAACTACGGACGTTTTCTTGTTGAGTTGCTAAGTGTTAATAGGTTGAGACAAAACAACCGTTTTTATAACTATTGTTATGAAGAAAATTCGACACTATGCCGGTGTATCGGCGCAACAGTAAACTTATTAAAATGTCAACGTTTATGTCCCCTCACTAATCAATCTGACACTTGACTTGGTAACGAAAGCGCGCCATTCGCGTAACGTTAACTATTAATGTCTAAAACAATTAAAATACTGGTAGTTTCTAAGTGACGTTAATTGGTCATTAAATTTATTTTTTTTACTTTCAATTCGACTGTATTTGTATAAAAAGGTTAAGTCATAGAAAAGGATGATGCGCGTCAGCCTCAAGGATTTACAGATTAAAGCCTCGTGCTGCCATCTTCCGTTGATCCTTTGCCTTTTCGTATTTCCCACTGACAGCGCATCACTCGTAAATCCCGTTTTATAAATTCGATTTTCATATCCTTGTTTACTCGCATATTCGAGTAAATTTGATTTTGTGTGTAAATGATTCATTTAGGTAAAACTCCGTGCAGTTTCAAGTTGTGTTTTAAATGTTAGTCGTGTTTATGTTAAATAAATCTTAAATGTAATACACTTATATAACTAGGTAAACTCTGAATAGGGCGATGAGTGGGATTAACAGCTTTTGCAACCTAATTAAAAACTCCAGATGAAGTTATTTGTGGTTAATTCTATCTTTGTTATTAGCTAGAGTTTCCAACAACACTAATGTCAGCGTCAAATAGGCACAACTTACCACGGCTTATAACCAGTCCAATGGACAGACGTCAGTGGTATTACAACTTTTACTTTTTTTAGTTTTATATTATTTGTCTATGGTGGTACTTTATAAATAAGTAAACACTAGTCGTAAACTAAGTTTCGCTTTGATTTTCGATAGTATCGATCCAAATATTATACACAATATTGACACAACATAACTATTGTACCAATAATGAAGAATGGGTACATTAGTCGGGATTTAGACGTAATCGTATCGTTTTATATAGTATCGTTTTTACACAAATAAGATACCAACATTGCGGAGTAATTTTGTATGTATTGATTGACTAGCTGTGCTCGGCGACTCTGTCCGCGCAGAATTTAAAAAAAATGAGTGGCCTATGTATTCTGACAGACTATGTTCTACATTTATGCCAAATTTCATCATGATCCGTTAACCCGTTCCGGAGATACCTTCAAAACATCTATCAATCTAAACATTCGCATTTATAATATCAGTATGAAGTATGATTATTATCAACCTGTATATGTCATATAACTAGTAATAGATTGTGAATAGAAATTGAATGCCCATATCGAGTAAGCTTCAAGTGGCAATAACAATGTATTGTTCACTGAACTAGAAAAATGCCCTTACCTTACAATAAAGGGTTTCTTCGATATGAAATAACCGATGAGTAAATAGGCATATTGTTTGCTTGCGTGTGTATGATATGTTTATATGTGTGTGTGAGCCTTTGTAAAAGTAAGACAAATGGATTGTATAGAATATGTCAATCGCCACGGGACCGGAAACGTAAAGAAGACATTGACAAACGTAAGAACGAACAAAACGATGTATGATATATATTAATATGTTATTAAATATGTTTCTGCTGTTATGTATTTAGTAGTTTTTAGGTTAGTAGATAGAAGAGTTTGGTACATTGATATGTTTGTGAAAAGAAAACAAGCATTTTAGTAATAGGGCAAACATTATTTTTACGTCTATCTTAGACACAGTATGAGCTTTAAGTTAAGCTTCTAGAATTTCTAAAGCTTATAAAAAGCTTTTTCCATTGTTGAAACTATTTTTGTCTAGTGTTTTATTACTTGCGTACTTGTTATGTACCACAAACTTTTTTAATATTACGTTTTTTTGTAAAGAAAAAGTATTATTTTATGTCTTGTACACTCACATTCAAGGTCAAAGAAATAACATTTCTTCTTTACAACGTGCAATAATAACAACGAATGTGTTAAGAAAATGAAAGAGCGTGGAATCGCGTAAATTATATTCTTCTAAATATTTGTTTTTTCTTTTATTTACCCAATATTACTTTGTCATTGTAAACAATGGATACTTATTTAAATTATGTATCATATATACGTATATTTTGACGTAATATATCAATGACATAAGCGGTTTATGCTTAGGAAAACTCTTGCATAGTATAACGTGTGATTTCCATTCCCGATTGACAAGATATCTATGTATTTCGCAACAAATTTGTACTAAAAATGTTGCATTTAACAGTCCAATTCCTAAGATAGTCTTAAGGTCATAACAGCAAAACAATACAACTCTTATTACTATCATGTTTTACTTTAACTAAAGTCTTCTTCAGTAACTGAGCATTGGACAGAAGTGGTAGTGGCTATTGTAATTACCTGACATTGCTGTGGCCCCTGTCTGTTAGGTGAGGCGGGCTTAGGGCGCACTTTGCGTGACAACGGCCGCGCCTCCAGTCCAGTCACCGCTACAGATACTGTCGTAATGCCACCAAGCATGCTCGATGACGATGATGTTGTACACTCTGCAACAAATTCACATTTAAAGTCACAATCACCACTCATCACATCAATAGTAATGACTTTCGCGTAGTGTCCACTAGCGGGCCGATAGGGAACAGGTGGACCGTGTCTTGGACCGTGGGCGTCGTAACAAGTTATGACAATTTATCGTAACACCAATTAGGATGAGGTTCTTTTGTTTCGATGAATGCTGCATTCACTTGTTTCAATAAATAACGCATGTAACATAAATATATTTTTGTCTTTTATTCTGCCCACAGTAAAAATCCGTACATACTCGTATTTTAAAATGATGTTAACCAAAGCTTTGAAAAGTAATTCCAAAAGATCATAATTGTGATTTCCTTTTCATTTGAGTTTAATTAAGCTTTACGAACACTGCAGGAAATATTTTTTAATCAAAAGCTAATTCCATTTCCTACGCAAGAATGGAGTAATAAAGCAAAGGGAAATACAATTTTTTAGATTTGATTTTAATTAATTTTCGAAGTTGAAAAAGAATAAACTAGTAGCTGGAACTGCAATTATTCTGAAAGCGAACGCCCCCTGGCGGCGATCGCGGTCGCCTGCCGATTGTTCTTTTGTTACAAAAAATAACAATTCTATTTGTTTTGTGACATTTGATTGAAACATTTATGTAATTGGTTAACCTAAACTAATGAAATATCAAAACACAAAACGAGACTAATGATGATTGTTTGTTTATATTGAAAAACAATTGAAATACGTTAAAGAAAATAAGAAATGCATGATTAGAAACTTCTGGCGTGGCTGAAGTTTAAAAAGATAGCCTTTAAAGACAAAAATGTGATTTGTGTATCAAATCAATTTAAAAGGACATAAGGAGAGATAAAGATAATACAATTTTGTATCAATACTTCTGCGGAACATTCTTTAAGAGTGGAGATGAAGATTACAATTTTTAACATTTCTTTTTTTCACAAACATTTAAAAACAACTCAATAGAGTCGGAATGTCTTTTTAATTTAAATGCACATTGAAAGCTCCACTAACATTAATTGCATTCATAGACAAGAAACAGCGACGCTATGACTAGAGGAAAAACTCCTTGCAATGAATCTCTTTTCTATTTTATTTTTAAAAAAGCTGGCGACGCGATTCATTATGAAAGAAAAATATACTACGTAAATTAACTATGTATTATTTTATATTCTAAGAAACAAACAATAAATGATTTCTTTTTATAAGAATTATTACTTTAAGATTTTTTAACAACTATTTATTTTATTTTAATTAAAACACTATCCATACTGTGTCGGTGGCGCAAGGGTTAAGCACTTGACGTGCAATCTGCAGGTCTTGGGGTCGGATCCCGCCATATACCAGTGTGTTTTTACGTTTACGATTTAAATATTTACATTTATCAAACGTTCTTACGTTGAAGAAGAACGTCGTGATGCCATTTGCATATATATATGAGAAGATATCCAAAGATATGTCTGAAGTCACCTGTCACAGGGCAAGCGTGGTTGACAATGGTCTAGTCACTATAACTTAGGGTAGATACGAGCCTCTCAGTTAATAATGTACTTCACTTCAAAATACATTCAACTATATATATAAAAATCAATTGCTGTTCGTTAGTCTCGCTAAAACTCGACAACGGCTAAACGGATTTATCTTATCTTGGTCTTGAAATGTTCGCGGAGGTCTAGTGAAGGTTTAAAAGGTGTGAAAAAAATCGAGTACTAATTAAGTTTTTTTTCATTCCACACGGACGTAGTCGCGGGGGGCAATTAGTTCTACATAACAAACATACGTGCAAATACCGTGCGTGTAACGTGCAAATATGCTCCTGACTCGACTGACTGAGTACATAGTGACGACAAGGTAGTAATATCACGGATATCTTACTAGCCAATAATACCTGATTGATGAGATACTCAATTCCTAGCAATGTAATACTGATATAGATCGTAGACGTACAAAGACAATGCGCTCGAGTGCACAAACAAAGGAAGTCGTAACGTACGAGTGGGTTTAATCATCGGGAGCGCCTCACCTGCTATAGTGAAAGCCCTTTGACACACAAGATGGGGCGGATAGATTGCTAGACAGATTTATAGGCAGGAATAGCGGAACACGTCGACAACTCAAACAGAGGCCAGCTCTGAGACATCTATAGTTGGTATTCCATAGCAATGTTACAATATCCGATATTAATTCATCTTGAATTTGTAAAGTATGTGTATGGTTATGATATGATATTGTCATTAAATATTTATGATTCGAATGATGATGGCATCGGTTAAAGGAAGGCAACGCATATGCAATTGCGTATGTCTATGGGCAACGGTCACTTCGCTATTTCAGCGATTTCAGGTGGCCGCTTGCTCGATTGCCACCTTATAATAAAAAAAACGAATTTAAAAAGATCTATTTGACGTTTAACGGTAGAAAGGAATTAATATTACAATCGACATTTGAATAATATTACGAGAAACTAAACTAATAAACTTAACATAACCCGTAGTATAATGGACTAGATTAACTTTATTAAGATAGATTAAAAATAAAAATCTTACACATATCAAATAATAATACCTTATTATTTTTTAAAAATCTACGCAAAGCTTGTCGAAGGAGGAAAACGTTGACGGTTTTCGTATTAAAAATTTCAAATTCCTTATTTCATCGACAATTTCTTCTAATTGTTTATTTCATTCTTAGTAAAATGTTTATATTAATTTATGTCAAAAAAAATAGAATTTACCGCTCAATTGATTCTTTTGTTGGCAACAGTATGAAAAGAAAGCCCCAGATAGGTCTAATATATTCATAAGATTGCTCGCGGCATCGTCTTTCTTTGTACGAATGTATACAAAATTTATAAACATTAATGTTGGTAATTTGCATTGAAATCTATGAATATCGTAAAACAAGATTTTTCTTTGATTCTTCATTTACAAATTATCTAGCAATCGCCCGCGACTACGTCCGCACGGAATTAAAAACAAACATTATTAGTAGCCTATATATTCTTCTAGATTATGTTCTATATATATCCCAAATTTCATCGATATCCGTTCAGCCGTTCAAGATTTTAGTACCTAATCAAAAACTATTAACGCATAAATTTAATCTAGGTCTAGTAAAAACTAGACTGAGGTCTGTCTGTAATAAATCAATGACAAATCCTCTCTCTGGCAACCCTTTTTGATTAATCTTTAAGGCTTTCAATATAAAAGGAGTATTTAGTCGAAGCACATTTATGTAGTACAAGCTTCTTGCATGTTAAAGACGTAATTTCCATAACCCATTCTGCGTAATGGAAAATTTTAATCACGTTAAATTTAACAAGATGCCTCGGGAGCACAGCTATTCGCTTCGATACTGAAGAGGCCTTGTAAAGTAATCTTTATAAACTACTAGATGCATGCGACTATGCCTGCATTAAATAGTTCTTTAGAATTTCCTATTACTACTTTAGACAAATCTTACTAATATTATACATGTGAATGTTTGGAAGGACGGATGAATGTTAGTTTGAGGTTTTAGATATTATTAGTTTGAATCACTTGGTGCGAATGGCGTGCTTTTGTTACAAAGTCAAGTGTCCGAATGATTAGTGAGGAGACATAAACGTTGACATTTAAATAAGGCTAGTGTTGCGCCAGTACACCGGCACAGTGTCGGTTTTTTTTATAACAGAAGGGGCATACGAGCTGCGGGAACACCGAGGTGTTCAACGACGCCCATGGATATCAGCAATACCAGAGGAACCGCAGATGCGTTGCCGGCCTTTGAGATAGTGATAAGCTCGCTTCTTGAAGGACTCTAAGTCGTAGCGGTTTGGATATACCGCCGAGGACAGATCTCGCTATGTGGATCTCAGTGAAATTTGACACAGATGTAAAACATTGTCTGAAAACACATAGGCTAATGAATAACTTTTTTTAATACTGCATTAATGATTTATAAAATAGTAATAATTATAATGAAATTATTTTATTGAATTTCTGTTTTTTTTCTAAACGGCTCCAACCCTTAATATGTCTCTTGTGTATTGGTTGTTCCAAATACAAATTACGGTTAAATCAAGTATCCAATTTATATGACAATTCCAACCAACTGTTTTATTAGTTACGAACAAATAGAGTATTTGGAGTCACTAACTGTAGTTAATTTAGATTGAAACTAAGATACGTTGTGATTGTTCAGTTTGAATTTGACGAATGCGGTTGTTGGCGACGAATATGTTTATTTTGAATTAAAATAATCAAGACGTCGAATATACATTTATCATCAAAATGAAAATTGGCTTGTTTAAAGGAACGGGCATTAAAAGGATTTTTTTGTAGTAAAGCAATAAAGAAGTAAAGATAATTTTAAAATACGAGAAACGAAATGTGCATTCCTTAACAACAATAGAGCTGCAGATTTGCTATTTTATTGCAGCCATTAGAGCAAGGAATTTTTGGTCTTAAAAATATTAAACAATAACAAATTCAATGTTTCTTAAAATTTGACAATAGATGCAAAAGACGGCCACGGCGAGGTAATCATAAAATGTTTTAAGTTTATTGCGCCTAATTTCTATAATGGCTTGCAAGATGTGCAAGAACCGTGGGACCAGATGCCAAGAAAGAATTCAAGTAAATAATAAGTATTTAATAAAAAGTGATATTCGATAATAAGTGATATAGTGAAATTAGTATGTGAAATAGTGAGTGTCGCCACAGTTGTATCCTCAGTTAGAGTCAGTGTAAATAACTCGTGTATGTCGTATGTATATAGCTCTTAAGGTACATCGCCACTGTAATCTAAGTTTAATGTGAATTGTTTATAACCTAAGTATATTATTGTTATCATTTATTTGGATAGGTTATTTTTAATGTACATTTGCGTAAATTACTTGTTATGTTTTAATGTGTCATTGTCGAAGTAGCATCCCACTGCCCATACATGTTTATATAATTTTGAATACAACATTTATGGAAACAATTTGAATAATTCATACATCTTAGATTCATTGTAGTCTGTAAATGACGTTTGTATTTTTATGTCTAAGATGTCTTTTTATATTTGTGTTTAACCTATGTTTATCTCAAATAACATGATGCAGAATTTGTGTAATATAAATTATATGTATTTTAATGTGTGTTAAAATAGTCTTATACATAGGTTTTAATTGTCGATGTTATGTTGTGTTCTATTTGTACCTTTAATGTTTTAATTTGTAAACATTGTATGATTATTTTCAAATAAAGATACATCTAAAGGGTCAGTCGAAACATGCGGGGGTCCAAGCGCTACCTGTTTAGCGCGCATATAAATAGGGCGCCGTTCGGCGCAACACCAGTCGCATCACAGCTTCTACCCAGACCACACGCACGCGTTTTGACTGACCCCGAGAAATTACACAATTTAATTTAGTAAAGTGTTTCTCTTGGGCGATTTTCCTGCGTTTTTGGTCGTAGCAAAATTGGCTACTCTTTTGTGGGTCCTGGATCGGTGTTACCGGCGCAAAGTGAGGTCCGAGTTGCGTGCCGCAAGGTGCAAGACGAGGTCCCTTACTTTATCTTATTATCACCGGTCACCCAATTGGGAGCTTGTCCCAGGCAGCGAGTAGGTAGTGCCTTTACGGGTGCTACCTAGCTTCAAGCAGCCGAAACATTTACAGTTATTAACCCTTTAACTGGTGATGGCAATATTTGTGCCACCAACATTTTAATGATTTTTTCCACTTTGTAGCATCAATACCTTAAATTATTTCACCAACTGCAGGAGGAAAATCCATGAAC
>NW_013531688.1:2544341-2563098 GCF_000836235.2 Papilio xuthus
TTTTCAGTAAGAGGAAATGTTCATCGCATTAGCACAAGACTTGGGTCTTTCATCAGGTACATTTACAGACATGTACATAGGTCCTCGTACTTGTACTATTCAGATACGGAAAGGTACATTTCTTATGAATTGAACGAAACTAATTGAAGCAAACTCTTGCTTCTACACACCTGCATACACAGGTAAAGTTGCATCGTGATTATAAACTTTGTTAACTTAGGAACTAAGTTAAATTAAATGTATCATTTTAATTAATTTTTAATATTTTCTTTCCGTTATTGCTTATTGGATTTTTAAATTAATGAATTTCTTATAACTGAACATAACGTATCTCTAACAATTTAGTAATTTATATTATACCAGTAATATATGAAAAAAACGCTTTTTCTATACTAAGTTGTACGCTGGCTGATTGACATCAATTAAGAATCACATCTTCGTATATTTTTAAACTTTTGTCCTTTCAAAAAAGTTCTATAAAGTAGGCTCGTAATTTTATTTACGTCGTCACTTCATTCAAATTTCCATGTGGGAGCAATTCGTGAAGAATTGACAAGGTCGAGAATATTTTTATAGAATCATATCTGAAGTCTCATTGGGACACTAACTGTGGCCGAAAGTACTGTAATATTACAAGTTAAGCGTTCGCTACTGCGCTCATTTGGCCCAGTCTTACACTACACCCCCGAGTGTGTTTGTGTCTTTTAGTGCTGCCTACGGAATAATTCGACGAAAATTTCTACTATAGTAGTGTCGTTTAAACTTCGCCAATATCATAAGTGGAGATAACAATGAGAAAACATCTTTAAACGACGTTTTAGCAAAATCAGTTACAAATAGAGGATTTAAAATAAACGAAAACAAATAATAAGGCGATAGGTAAAATGAAACATTCGATTTTTGAATGTAGTGGAAAATTTAAACATTTTAATGTAGATAAAAAATAGAGAGAGAATATGTCTACGTTTTTCATATTAGCCAAGTTATCTCGTTAATATTTTTGATACTTTGACACTTATTATACAATCGTATTTTAATTGCAAACCTGACGCTTCTCAACACGGTGTTGTTAAATAAACTTTGTAAAGTATAATGAATCGAACGACATAACGCTAAAGTTCGTTAAGAGATAAAGTCGCCGTATTAAAGAGAATCCACACAAGTGGTACGGCACACGCAAAGCACGGTACAAAAACGTCGAGTAAACAATTCATTTATAATATTAAAACTGGTAGATGATCTATGAAATGTTGCCAGAATAAGGTTATTCGTTGCAAACAATAACATATCGCATTATTATTCGTTAATCATGCGGTGTGGTGTGCAGAACCAAAGCCGCGCCGATCGTGTGTCTTCGCTTTTACTTCTCTCAAAGGAAGTTCGCCGTATAATTAATTTAAATTCATAGTATATGAGTTAGCATGTTGTCCTTGTGATCGCTTTGTCGGGATATATATAACGCGGCGGCACACTTTGACGGTCGGTATCCATCATGCGATAATGTTAGTCATTTGTATTGTTACAAATTTTCGACGTTAACATTAACTAATTGGAGTTTGTTTTACCTTAGTTACATTTTAAACGCTGCCTATCGACATTTAAAATGTAACGAATGCAATGTGACGTATGTTTTATGTTAAAAGTGACAAATTTCTAAGTTTTTTCTACGTTATTTCTAACTTAAACTAAACAGAGTTTTAATCTAGATTTAACGATGAAAGTTTTAAACTTAAGGTCAAGCGAGATGACCAAATGCAATATATTCTGAATTTATATATAATAATATTAATATATGAATTATAATATAATATTATTATTAAAAATAGTAATAATGGTAATAAATTGTTACCGAGCTTGTAAATAAATGCAACAAAATCTCCGAAATTTAAATGAATTCATCGCAAGCGAAATCAATGCGTATGTATTGATGTAATAGTCTAACGAGTCTGTCCGCTAGTAATAAAAAAAAACATTATTAGTAGCCTATGTTTTCTTCCAGGCTATGTTCTATATGTATGCCAAATTTCATCAAGATCCCTTCTGTCGTTATGGAGATACCTTTAAACAAACATCCATCCATCCATCTAAACATTTGCATTTATAATATTAGTAAGATATAGCACATAATATTACTGTCGTATTTTCCGGCAAATATTTATTGTGATTCAATGCACTTTAAAAAGATTGAATCACGAAAAACAAAATCAGTTCGGCCAAAAACAATAGAACAGACGGTGGAAACTACACGAAAGTTCCATATGACTAAAGTCGTATATATAAAAAAGTATAAAAGAGTACGTAGCGCGAAATTGTTTCAGAGCCAAAAACGGCAAGAAAAGGGGTGAATAAACGTTGGAATAGGAAAATTATTCATACATCCGATCCGTGTGGCTCCGGGCCATTCTATTGAGTCGCGGCGTGCGAGCCGATTGATGTCCGCGTTGGGATGCGATGCATGTCCCTGTATAACATTAAGATAACAAAGTTCCGAACCGCAACTTGCTTGAGTTCCGAAACTTTATTGAATATCGAATACCAATGGACTGAAGCCATGATTAAAGGCGATCATGAGATTTTCTTTTGTTTATTCAAGTTCGATTTTACTTTGTATATAATAGTAATAATATTTTCAGGGTACATTGTTTATGAAAAATAGATATCCTGTTTTTATACATTTATGTTATTTTATGTTTTAAAAATATTCTAATACAATATTTCTAACTTATAATCAGTCAGTCAGTCAGTCAAAGTGAACAGTCGCAGATATAAACTATTATTTTATAATATGTAACTAAATTTAACAATCGTGCTTTCAGAATTTCAATTAGTTGGAAACTAGGTTGCAACTGGGGATGAGGAATAGGAAATTTTAATCCCATTAGATGTGCGGAGCGAAGCGCCTGGCCTTTACAAAGTTGCCGTCGATCCGGCGCCGCTGTCGCCCCTAAGTGACACGCTTCTGACGTGACAAATGGGTGATGGTATCGCACACTTCACTAGTTACAACTTAACTAGCTTACAATATTTATGATCGTAATTTCTGATGATATAAAGGGGATGCCACACGGGCAATGCACAGCCGTTATGTAGTTCTTGACCTTTAACATTGTAAGAGTCGTGTTGTTGTTTATGTCTCCATACAAGCGTTGTTATGGCATTTAAACTCCATGCTTTTTTTATATATTTTCTATTACTAATGATGGATGGATGAATATTTGTTTGTTAGAAGATATCTTCAGAACGGCTACATGGATCTCGCTGAAATTTGGCTTAGATGTAGAATATAGTCTGGAAGAACACATAGGCTACTAATTTAGTTTTTTTTTTATTTTCGCATGGACAGAATAGTGGGCGAAAGCTAGTATAGACATAATTATTTGTAATAACTAGATACCAAATATATTGTCTTGACTTTGTCATGATGTGTATTTATTTTTCTAAACTGCTACCATTGTCTGTATTCTTGGAAAATAAATTAAGGGTCCTAAGTTTGTTATCGTGGCCACAACACGTAACGCATTCTTATATTGTACGTTTTTGGTAACGTCGATCGGTTACAGAAACAAATGTATTGAGATTGCCGCGGGGCAGGACCGGAGTTTCCTTTAAGTATTAGCCTACATAAAACTATAATTTATCCAATCGTCCTATTTCTACTCTTGTTACAAATATATTTGGGCGTAATTTTTTCAGCATCAAAGTTCTATTGTTATTTCCAAATGGAAAAATACACCAAAAACATATAACATTTAGTAGTTATTTAGTTATTTGAAATTGATCTTATGTGTTACATAAGCATTATGTAAATTACAATACTGTAGATACTAGAATAATATAGTTTCTTAATTGATTATGATGTCTAGATTTAATAGCTATCTAGTAATTTAAAAAAAAATGTTTGAAAAGTCGATTGAAGAGTTACAATAAATAGCAACATTACAAACAAATAAGTCCTTCCTATTTATGATTTTTAAAAATGTTTGGAAATACGAGTATCTTTCACTCTTGGGGACATACAATGTGAGACTTTGTTAAAAAACATTAAAAACAAAATGTATTAAATTTAAAAGGAAATAAATTTTGAAAATGAAAACTCATTTAATTTATTATATTGAAAGAAAGCGCGTTCGTCGTTTCGAGAATTGTCGATGGTTTCGGAGCGAACGAGCGTGGAGAGTCGCACTTCAATGTATTAAGTTTTCTCTATACTCTATGACTCTTCGCCCTAAGTGAAACGTTCCCGTTGTCGTGACAAATGTTGTATATCGACTCTGAATTGAATGGCTTTCGAAGATATAAGTTATATTCCTTCGGTTTTAACTTGAAAGAAATAACTTTTAATTTATCTTTTAAGTTTTCTAATAGAAAATGGTTTGTCTAACACAACTTGCAAGTCTTTATAATTTTACTAGCTGTGGCCCGCGACTCCGTCTGCGCAGGATTAAAAAAACTTAATAAGTAGCCTATGTGTTCTTTCAAAATATGTTCTACATGTGTGCCGAATTCCATCAAAATCTGTTGAGCCGTTCCGAAGATGCCTTTATATTATACAATCATCCATACATCCATTTAAACTTTCGCATTTATAAGATTGCAAATTAAGCGAAATGATTAAACACGAAAGTCTAAATAATTTGGTAATATTTGTGTTAATGGCCTGTTAAATCTTTAAGTAACTGTTAAAATAACTATACCCAATAGGTTACGATACAAGTTAAGAATAAATAACAATGTACTAATGTTTAGATACAAAATAAATTGAAAGTGATTGTTTATTTTTTGAAACTGGTTTTTATTTTAAAAATGTTAAAGGTCAAAGTTTAATCTGTGGCGCATGTCGTGCGGCGACGGCACGGCGTGAAGCTCGACGCCGGATTTCTACCGAAATGGGATAAATTTAGCGAGGCGCGTGACACGACTAATAAATAACTTCCTCTACACTACAACTTATAGCAACCGACGTGAATATGGCCTCCACTTTATTCTAAATTAAAATTATAACATATTTTTTAAAACATCAAATTACTTAACGGTTAACTATACCAAAGTCAAAGTTGTTAATTGTTCACTTAGGAGTACTATATGATAGATTTAGTATTAGAATCTACACTAAGGGACTGCTTTAGTAAACATTTAATTACTCCGATGTATGGGTAAATCTGAATGTACCATTCGCAAAACGAGAATCGAGAATAACTGGAAAGGATATGCCTAACAGACTCGTCGGGATGACAACATGCCGACAACGCCTACAAAATGTCAATCGTACCATCCTTTAGGATATGCTTCCGGTAAGTTCCGGTATGTTACGATAATTGTAAAATTATTTAGATGACTTTAAACTTATTATATAAACTAGTGGTCGCCCGGGTACTCCGTCCGAGTGTTCTTTCAGACTATCTATGTGCATGCCAAATTTCAGTGAGATCAGTTCTGCCGTTCTTGAGACACTTCAAACCTAACCAAAGATAACCATTCGTATTTATAATATTAGAAATATATTTGTGCTAATAAACAAAGAGGTGGTCGATTGGATATTATTTTAAAAACAATACAAACTAAATTCCAAATCCCCTGAGGTTCGAAATACTGTTCTAGGCTGTAGTAGGTAGCGTTACCCTTAGGCAAATATAACTGAAAATTTCTATTGTTCATTTTGAATGGCTGATGTAAATGGCGGGCAGGTCGCTGTCATAAAGGTGGGCTCCGAATGACGATTGATGAAATAAGTTGGTAACTCCGACATCCACAAGCTATTGCTATGTGCGGCTAACGTTCGGACAAAGGGCGTGAGAGGGCGCTTGTATCTGCTAAACGGACCATTTTATCTCACCCTATTTTAGCAATAAGGTCCAGATTTGCGTGTTAAATGACTAAAATCCCATTGTTTGTAACTTTTAATTATATTTTGTGTTATTTCAGTCGTACAGGTTGTTGTGATTGATTGTTTTAGTCGTAATTGTTGTTGTGTTTTGTTGTGATTTTGTGACTGATTGTTATATTTGGGATATATATTATAAATAACGTAACATTTTAATAAATTAAAGTCACATAAATACACTAATTCTAATCGCTCTAGTTAGGATTCAATTTACTTGCAAGAAAAATATGGGAAGGGAACACAGATTAAAATTAAGATTCAGGTATGCACACTCATCAGACGAAACGCAGAATTGCTACCACTTGACACCTGTCTCCTATATGGTTATGGTAGATCAACAATCATACAGAAAATGGTCCATTCTTGCACCCATTATATCATTAAACGATTCAGGAACTATGATAAGCCATAGATATATACTTATATATAAATAAATACATACAAGCTGATTAAATATTGTATACAAATGTACTCGCAATTACAAACAATAAGGTAAATATAAAGATCAAAATGAGTACACAATGTGAAAGTATTGTTATAGACGTAACGAGGCCAGCCTTACCTCATTTGCTAATGCAGTTTGTTCTGGCCTTTACTTTGTTCACGGGAGCTTAAATTCGCTGCTTCATTTTATTTATTTGCTTTAAACACTAAGTTCAACAATACCGTAGATACATGTTCTAAAAGAAAATAAAATTGACTTTAAAAAAACTTTTTCTTGTATATTTAATATGTGAGGGAAAATAAAATTGAATAACCCTTTGTTCGTCATGTTTTTGTAAAAGATAGAGATTTTATATTCATAAAATGATGTTTATTTTAAAATAGAATAATGTTACGTTCATATAACTGTAATGTCTTATTTAAAGAACAGTATTGAATTGAACAAAATATGTGACAAAGATTTGTGTAGGAAACTTTTATTTAGATACAAATAAAGGAAATTAGTTTCGAAGATGTTTGATGTGTCAAGTCTATTCTGTGTTGTCAAATCAACCAACATATGTTAACTACGGCGGCAGCTGGGGGATGCAAATTAGCAATTAACTGAGTTGTTAGAACTATACGGATGTGGTGCATTCTATTTATGTTTACGTAAAATGGGTTAAATTGTTTGTTTATGTGGTGTCTTCTAGGTGAATGTAAGTTGCTTGTCTGCATTCTACATTTTTTTCATTCATTGTTGAAATAATAACTACAAATATAGGACAGATTTTCATGTACATAAAATAACTTATGCATGTCCAATAGTGGACACTTTTTTTCTTTGATTTTTAAATAAATGCTACATAGAGCTTTGATCATTAGTTAAGTTAAAAAGTAGATTCATCTCTGAGTTATAAAAGAGCGTCGCTCAGAGTGCGTTGAATAGCAAGCCGGATAATTTTCTTTGACTTGTTCATTTCCTGAGAGGCGATTTTTGTCCTTTTACTTTTTCGAGCGACTGTTCGTTGGCGAGATTTACATATTTCAAATATCCCGCGGAAAAGCGCTCGAAGCAAAGATAGAGTTTTATTAATTAACGGAAGTACTTTTCAACTTGTCCCTCTGCGCCGCTTTCACAGTAATGAGCCAGCGCTTTTTAGCTTTAATGTTGAAATACTAAAGTGTAACATATTATTTAAATTTGTCAAACACAGTTGAAGTGATGATATCTAAAGACTACCTTACCTCGTAATTTAACGTAGGTTGCCATTGTTTAAATACCATCACGAAAATGTATCAATGGAAACCCACGATTAGGGATTTGAAGCACATCGATGTAACTTAATATTGTTCTATAATGTTAGTATTAATAACAGGTAAAAGCAATATCTATACTATTATTATAAAGCGGAAGAGTTTGTTTAAACGCGCTAATCTCATGAACTACTGGTCCAATTTGAAAAATTATTTTTTGTTGGATAGTCCATTTATAGAGGAAGGCTTTAAGCGATATAACATTAAGCTGTGACCAATAGTTTTTTTTTTAATTAAATAGGACGGAATCGCGGGGACAGCTAGTATTTTATAAAATATGAAAACCGTATAGTTTTATTCATAGCTTTAATTCAGTGGTACGTCAATTTCGGTATTCATTCCGTGAATTTGACTGAAACACAAATTGAAAATTCCTGAAATTTAAATATTTTCCTCTATTCATTAATAATTTAAATTTTCATTATCCAAATTACGTATTTTTGTTTGAACATTTTAAAAATATTACAGTTATTTGATTAACAGTAGTATTATAATATATTTTTTTTACATATGTAAAATATTCGTAAATTGTTATATCTTGCCATATTAAGTTCTTTATTACGTAGTCGAGTGAGTTGGACATGAAAGAAAATTCAAATGTCATTTCAACTCGCTTTGTATAAAATGTTTTTGAACTTTGCTTTGCGCCTCAGGCCACGCTTTAAAACGTTCATTTAATTTCTTGTCGTGTTAATTTAAAAAAAATGTAATATGTCACCATTAGGAATAATATAGTTTGATAATGTAAAATATTTCAATTAACCCTCAAAGTTCTATAAATTAAAATAATCCAAAGTGTGAAAGCAACCCGCACTGAGCCAACGTGCTAGGCCATAGTCAACACTATGGCCTAGTCACGCTAACTTAGGGAAGGCTCCGAGTCCCTCAATGGGGACGTATAGTGAGCTAATGATGTTTTCAATGAAAACGATAATTATATGTTTTTATACAAATATTCTGACAATGCAAACACAGTAAGCGGAAATATGAAAAATCAGTAGTTTTAATGCAGCAGTTATGACGTTAGGAGTCAAGTGAGTAATGAAATAAGTTTTGAACTCCGGCAATGTTCTTGCAGTTGCCTTCCCGAGGGTATGGACAAATGAGCCACTTGCTTAAACTGTGATCAATCATACCCTATTACCTGGTCTTAGTTTTACTACTAAACACTTTCTTGGGAATAACAGACGGAAGTGTACGAACTTTCATTCAAAATTATGTAGCTGTTTGTTAATAAAGTAGTTATTAGCTATAATGATACGTCATGAAACTATTTAAAATGTTTTCATTGCACATTAACTAACAGATAAGTTTTTTAATGTGGTTTATGGCTTAAGCTTGTGTAGGCTAAAGTCAAGGCCGTGCAGGTCATTGACCTGATATTGGCTCAAAAAATCAATAAATCATAAATTTAACAATATTAAAAAAATCAGATGTATTTTATTGTCTTTCAAATCATAATATTATAATAGTATGCTAATTAACTCTATGTTAACATAATTTATTGAACAAGGATTTAGAAACATGCTTAATAAAGCTACCTCTACGCGGGCGCTACGAACATTCTACGGGGATAAAGTCAAGGCAAAATTGAAATTGAGATTATTAATAATATTCTGAGAGTAATCTGCTTAGCTTATATTTTGTAATCCTTAGTTCTTTATTATTTGATTATAACACTCAAGGGAAGAGAAACGGGGCTGTGTTACTTCATGAAATATAAGAAATAAATATTTATGGAACTTGGTAAAATGTTTAGAAGTACTAGATTTTGATGCGGCTTTTAAAACTGATTTATTTGAAGTAGTTATAATATTATATGAATCAAATTAATTAAACAATTGAGTTACTAATTTGAATAGTTGAGTGATTTTTTGCTTTTATGTTTTGTTTTAGATGTTAAAGTTTTTATTTAAAGTTTGGTGCATTAATGCGAGTCTTTTGAATGAAAGAATAATATGCTACTACTAATAGTAATAATAAACAGGGATATTTACAGATCGGGGTCGAAACTTCCTTCACGAACGTGTTGGGGGAATGAAAACGTAAATATGTCAAGGAGAGTCTGACAGCGATAAGTGTTGTACTTCTTTCTATTTTGTTTACAAACCGATCGTTCAATATACTATTTGAAACTACGTTGTCTCATGAGTTGTAAGTGACTCATATTTCCTTTGATAAGTGTCTACAGGACACTTTTGTATTCATTGTCGTAGCCAATAGAGTTTGTTCGGAAATGTGCCAATGCATTTCTTTGATAAAATTCACAAGCACGAAATACGATATTGGAATGAGGCCAGAATATAAACTGAAAAGAATAACTTATTCATTCCCAATCAATATATTGAATAATAGCGTTAATATTTAGAAACAAAAAACAAATTGTTAAATGTTTTAAATTCGTTGGATTTTTTGTAATTCAAAATAAATCAAAACATATGTACATAAGAGCAACTATTTAGGGAAACAAAAATAAATGAATCTCGAATCGGGCAAAATAAAATGTCTTTTATACAGTGATAATTAAAAAAAACGTGTAATATAAATCGTAGACAGTGTTTCATTTCATATGTAAAGTTGTATTCGCATGTATGTTTCATTTCTGTAACATACATTTTAGGAGCGTGACACGTGAGATATGAGTGACAAAATAGCGGGGCGAGTGCAGCGCTCAGGTTCCAAAGTTTAGTTCCCATGTCACGTGTATGATGCTAGTTCCTCATGAGGCTAGAACAGTGAGGCAGTCCAGTACAGCAATGCAGTACTGCTATTGTTTGAACGTACATTTACAGTCTACTCTGTGTCAACGTATGTGTTCAGAAAACTCCCGTCGTGTGAAACTAGTGTAAGATAGTGCTTGGTCCCCGTCGCCATGCGACTATTTGTCGCTCTGACGTTTGGTTTAAGGTGAAGCTTTGTTGTGATAAATGAGTGAGCCGACATGCTTGAAATATAGTGAGCTGGAATCGTCAGTCATACTTAAGACTGACGGAAGTGTTATGAGGTATATGAATAGTCATTTTGATTACTGTATTAAAATAAGTGCTCGCTATGGGTATAAGTTAGTGCAGGAGAAAAACAAAATGATTACTTAATATGTATATATGTACAGGCGCAAAATGTTTATTAATTAGCACACGTCGTGAAACGAGAGCTTAAGGAATTCAATCTTATAATAGGTTTGGAAATGTAAAATAGATCAAAGGGTACCACAGTTGGTGGTCACGACAAAAGCAGAAGCCCCGAGGTGTTTATGAAAATTGTTTGGCTGTACGGATTGAATTGCTACAAATTTCATGGAATAATCTCTGCCTTCGAAGATTTATTTCAAAATAGTAATTCTCTTAAACGTAATTTAGAACACGATATTCCTATATATAGAATAGTCAATTTTTATTAAGTGTATTTTCTTTTATTAATTATTGGTCCAATTTATTATACCATAACCTTAGGTTTGAAATATGTGAAGGAGAAAAACCAAAAGGAAAAATGGGTTTTCTGAGTTTGAATCAAACCTATCAACCTCTGTGCGACAGCCGAGCGTTTCGCGGTTTCGTCTTACCGAGTCACATTGAACGTCTGCGCGGAGTAACAGCCCAGTAAGTATATACTATTTCGTTCTAAAATAAACTGCCTTTGAAATTTTAGATGCAGATGACAAATGACAGTTGAGACCGAATTAACTACTCAGACGAGTCTGTGTTTGCTCCAAATTAAACGCTCGTGAGTTAGTACTACTAATTTTGTTTTTTAAACAACAAACATTGGTTACACTAAATCCAAATAGTATAATATCCAATCGTAACTCGACGGATAGTACTATAAAATATTTATCTATTATAAATACTAAATCCTGTCGAAATTATTCGTTAAATAAAAATGTTGAAAATAATATTTCTTTCATATAAATTATTTATCATAAGGAAGTTTCCAGTTGTTTACACCACTTAAAATATATCACTTCACGCCAGTGGAGTTATGAATCTCAATAAAGTCACGACACAATTAACAAGATTCCCTCAACAGATTGTTATAAAGTGCCTTATATCTATACTTTACGGTGTTTGAGCCGTAAAACTGAGAACTTTAGTCCCGAGTCGCGAAAGGGAATTCGTGGAGGGGAACTCAGAACTCCGCGAAAGAGAACTCGGCGAGTTGTCATTGCGTTGAACTCATCAATCTTGAAAGTTCTCATTGGGTCGTAGTTAGGGGAATGGAGACGCAACGATCTATTCCTCTTAATGCTTCGAGACCGCATTCATCAATTCATTCGGTATAAATTAATGCTTGCCATTACGTAAACAGCTATTTTGCGTTAGTAATCAGAACGCGAGGAATGGTGTTATTTGCATTATAATATTTACGAATTAATATAAATTTCTCTTTGTAGTACAGAAGTAGATTGATTTTATTTATTTTTAACTTCAAAATTATCAAAATCTTATGACAGTATATTATAACAACTTAATTAAATTAAATAACTTTGTAAAATTGATAACACCGCCATCTATTGTTGCAATTGTTACAGTAAAAAAATCAGTCACTAAAACTGATTGCTAAACGTAAAACCGTATTGTATTTGTCGTGGAATTTCATCAAGAGACGGAAGCGAACGTTATAAAGAGTATTTTGTGAGCGTACGTAAGAAGTTCTTTAGTTAAATTTCACGTTCGTACGCAAACCGAATGAGTCAAAGTGAACGCTAGTCCCGAGTACAGTCAGCGTCATATAGATCGTCACAGACAAGATATGCAAATATATAGGTACATCAAAAGTAATCAATTATATCGGTACAACAAAAGTCCTCAAAATAATAGATACATTCACCCTGCTCAAAAACATCGGTACATACACAGCGTCAAATATATGAGTACATGCAAGATGCTCATAAATATCGTAGCAGCCACAGCGTCATAAGTAACGAAGCAGTCAAGGTGCGCAAAAATATCGGTACATTTGACAAAATTGAACTCTATCTCTATATACTTGTGATACAATTTGGAATAAACTACTTCTGTTACATTCATTTGACACTTTGCATCAAACCATTTTTCAAAATTTACTAAAAGTGTTCGACGCGGATGACAGATATTAGGTAGATAAAACCAACATCAAATTTAAGTTTGTCATCATATATGCTAGGTTGGTCTCGTGGCCTTACCGTTCGCCGCCGTTGGTACGTAAGGTCGGCGGTTCAAATCCCAAGCCACTTTTTTTTTGATATTTAAACTTTTGAATTTTAATATCGAAGCACATGTAATTCAACTTTATCGCCGTAGTTATTAGGTACTTTTTGATATTGCTTTGGACTAATGAGTTTGACCGTTAAAGTACTTTTCTATTTCAAACAAAAATGAAGGAGATAAAGCGATGCTATTGGCATGTAATTTGTTTATTACTCATGTTTGTTAAACTTGTACCGGTAAAAATAACACTTTTACCTTTACCTTTTACTGATACTGATTATATTTAAGAAAGAAAGAAAAAAACTGAATGTCAATATCCAAACTACATCAAATTTTTGGTCGATTGCAATAAACATTCCAGTGTGCGTGGGCGCGCACACATATGTAGATAACACTTGTACGTATAGTTTCCGCGCGTACCATTCATAAAACCCGCAATGACAATCCACGCTCCGCCCACTCACTTCACCCGTGATGGTCTGACCTAATTGTTGTTAACGTTATTTAAATTTCTTTCTACCCGACAGCGAAAATTATAAAAAAAAAATTGTCGAGCAAAATTTTACATTACCAAATTTTTACTGGTTATGAAAAAATAACTCCGTGATTGATAAAATGAAAAAAAAAGTAGCCTGAGATTCGAACCGGTAAACTTACATATTACGGCAAACATACTAGAATACTGCGCCAAACTAGTATTATTTATATTGTGACAAGGCAAAATTTGATATTAGTTATTACGTATCTGTCATATTCGGCGTGACAAACTTTTATATTTAAGCGTTATGACAGGAGAAGAAAAATATTGGGCTGCCCAGTAAGTTCGTGCCGCTTTATAAGGAAAATTGAAACCCTGTTCTCTTAAATTTTTGGAAATGTTTTTAAATTATATTGGTACGACTCTATACCTAAAACGTCTTTTATTATTGGATAAAATTTTAAAAATTAGTTTTTATCTCAACCAATGAAATGAAATTATTCACAATATAGAAATTTTCCTGACGTTTGATAATGGTGGAAATCCGAAAATGAATCCACTTCAGCTAGAGTCTATTGTAAGCTTTATATCGAAAATCAGAACGAACTTTCCGGACAACCTATAATGTTAATACAAAGTGTCAAATTAATGTAACAGAAGTAGTTTATTCCAAATTGTATCACAAGTCTATAGAGATAGAGTTCAATTTTGTCAAATGTACCGATATTTTTGCGCACCTTGACTGCTTCGTTACTTATGACGCTGTGGCTGCTACGATATTTATGAGCATCTTGCATGTACTCATATATTTGACGCTGTGTATGTACCGATGTTTTTGAGCAGGGTGAATGTATCTATTATTTTGAGGACTTTTGTTGTACCGATATAATTGATTACTTTTGATGTACCTATATATTTGCATATCTTGTCTGTGACGATCTATATGACGCTGACTGTACATTTTATGGTATCGTGGTGTCTTTAAGCTACGTCTTTCATATGATGCTCTCCTCTTAATAACGTTTCCTTTACATGTTCTACCTTTGAGATGCTTCGTCTTTACTGATGTCACAAAATACTATTAAATCAAGTCAAATAAATTTATTGGTACGTTATTTGCTATCTTGGTACAAAGATAGATGTTTTAGTGAAACATTTTAGTATTAACTTAAACAATCTCTAAAATATTAAAATAAAATAACACAATTTGCTTAAAAAAGTACATGGTTATTGAAAAAAATAATTTTACTTAATTTGGCGAGTAGTGTAGTAGTAGTGCTATAACTATAGAAGTTTGTGTAACCACTCACCATTATCATGGTCGGGCAGAGGCAGACTGTCGGAAGCGTCGGAGGCCAGCGCGAGGTCGGGCGAGGCGGACCCCAGCAGGGCAGTCAGCCCCTCGTGCTCGCCGTCTGTAAAAATATTGCATTTAATACACAAAATCACACCCCTGGGAAAACTATACGATCTACTATTAAAAATGTGAATGGACTTGAAAAATCTGCACGGCTTTTTGCACAACCAACGACCTTTTTACATTTTAACTGTTTTACGAAATGTAATTTATACGGCTACTATGTGATTATAGCATTGATATTATTGGGTCTTGTTTTGTTTTATACATAACTCTTTAAATATTTCTAATCTTTTAATGAGTTTTTGTGTTTATCGTATTCAAATAGATAAATATGATGTCATGAAGATCGGTTTTGTAAAGTGAGAATTTCATAGTGTTTAGTTAACTCATAATTTAAAGCGGTCGAACCCAGATTCCTAACTTAATTTACTTCATAACCCTTCAAATAGTCGTTAAGAACATTATTGATCGATGTTGTTCAAGTAAAATAATACCTGTTGAGGCAATGGTTTCGATGAAAGATTGTAAAGCTCCTTGTACAAACCCTAAAAGCACTCAAAACTTGCTCCGCTCCAAATCCCTATAAATTATTTATGGCATTTGAGTAATTTCCTTAGTCTACGCCCCAGGCACTTTCGTAATTATGTAAGCCCCGAGAATGCCTCACTGTGATCCTTGGCTATCTATTAACAGCAGCTTTTAATATTAATTCTAATTTTAAAAAGTAACAGTACATTACACCAGCTGTTAACATTCCATTCCTTTGAAGATCCACGATCAATTCCAGTTCATCTAGAATTAATTAGACTTGAATAGATAGACTAGACTTATCAGCACTGTGTATACAGTACTAGCTGTCGCACACGTCTCCGTTCGTGCGGAATTAAAAAAAAATAGTAGCCTATGTAGAGATATCTTCAAACGAACGTCCATCCATCTATCCATTTAAACTTTCGCATTTATAATATTAGAAAGATTTATGATTTGCGAATCCAAGGGTACATGTGCTTTGTGTGAAGTTGCAAGAGATGATTGTGTAATGTCAACATTAATTAGAAAGCGTCCGAGGTCAAGCGGTTATTCGATCCGCTCCGCCCGCGCTGGCCGGTTCGCTTTAATTAAATGACACTAAGCAAACAGCGTGGGTTCCGCTGGAGTATAAAATGCCGGGAGCCAGTACGGCTGTGCGGGCACTTTCTAAGTTTTCGGCAGTAAGTCAAGTCGAGAGCGATATTACTTCATTTGCAACTTTATGGGGCCGTATTTCCCTTCGGCGGCCAAGTGCGCCGCTCTTACTTATATTATGAAAAAAAAAACTCCGAAGCAGTTTCCTTGAAATTATTATCCCGTGAAGCCGCCCCCCGATCCTTTGTGCGAGACGTAGTGGGAAAAAATACCTCGTAAACGACTCGACCTTGTTATATTTTGTCAAATAAAATTCTGACGATACATTTAATTAGCTATGCCGTTTCTTATTCTTGTTTTATGTTCCGTACTCTTAATGAATTGTCCTTTTTAATGGTCTGCTTCTTTATGTGATAATATATTTATTTTCAGAATTATTTTACTGTCTTTAAAATGTGTCCTTCAACTTTCTTATATTTTATTCTTTACGCAAACAATTATTATCATTAAATGGAATAGCTGACTAGATGAAAAAAAAAACATTACATCATGATGTATATACGTTTTCGATTTTCTTTTTTAAATACGTAGTTGTTTTCGTAATTCTAAACTTTTGAAAGTACAAGCTAACCCTCAAACGTTTGACCTAATGAATCTCATGTAAAACTCGTTAATTTTAGTCTGTGCACACAAATACTAGATTGATTTAACTTATAGCACGTAACAAAATTCGTCTTGAGAATGTAAAAAAATCAGAACGAAGAAAAGAAAGAACATTAAAGTAGGAAGGAAAAGTTTAAAAGAATTTTATTGAATAAATCAAGTTGATATTGAAGATTAACGCAAGATGGGAACAGTCGCTTAAAGCTTTGCAGGCAGAGGGCAGGTTGCGCTGAAAGCACTTTAGGGAGTAGCAGTGGAATTATATCGAATCATCGTTTAAGAGATTTCCTCCCGGCGCCCGGTCTATTTGTTGTAGATCCTAGTTTGCGTTTTAAACCCACTTCAAAGTAGGGTTTACGATTGTTGGTAACAGACTTATCTAAGGCATAAAATTGTATTTTACGTAAAATTGTGTACGATTTTATATAGCTTTTGAAGGTATTGTGGTTTTATAAGACACAGCATTCGCGTATATCTATAGTCTGTTGAGAGATGAATAATTAATGTTATTTGTTAATTTTATTGAAGCTTTTCTCTATTTTAGTGTTTAGTTAATCAGCACCATATTTTAAGCGCTATTTTTATTTATTTATTTATTAAAACTTTATTACTCATAATATAAAAGATTTTAAAAATTAAAAAAAACTAAGATGTACATTGAATGGTGAGCAAATTTTAAAATAGTTTATAGTTACTTGCAGACAGTATTGGTTAGAATTTGGCGCGAATGACGTGCTTTCGTTACAAAGTCCAGTATCAGAATGAATAATGAAGGGACATAAACGTCAACATTTTACTAAGGCTAGTGTTGCATCAATACACTGGCACATTTTCGGATTTTCTTCCTAACATTACTTAGTTACCAATATCCATTTTTAATGGATAAACATTCTAAATGTACGCATTATTGTGTCAATTAAGCACATGTAATAGTAAGCACGTTTCTCGTACAAACGAAATTCAGTCGGGGTCTGACAGGGCTGTCACATGTCAGGAATATGTGTCATATCCCCGCACTGGTACGGAGATTGGGTGCACGGTCGCTTCAAACGTCACTTCTGACGTCACGGATTTTTACCCCTATGTTACTGAGTTCTGAGAATATATCAAATTAAGGTAATCGTAAAAGGTTTTTCGTTAAACTGGAACACAAAAGAAATCCAATTTATCTTTGCAATAGATACCAGAATTCCAGGATGTAGTGATTTGAAGTAGAATTTTGATACAGTTCTAATGTCCAATTAAGAGAGCTATGTTTTTCAAATAGCATACATTTTTCAAATATAAAGCAATATAATATACTAGCTGTCGCTTTCGACTCCGTCCGGGTGAAATAGAAAAAAATATTAGTAGCCTATGTGTTCTTCCAGACTATGTTCAACATCTATGCCAAATTTTATCGAGATCCGTTAAGCCGTTCTCTAGATACCTTCTCACAAATATCCATCCATCCAAACATTTGCATTTATAATATTAGTAAGATTGGATAAGCAATGATTAACCGAGTAATGGAATTGCCAAAAAATAATATGTATATTTGAGAAGTGTGTTAATTCATATTTAATAGCGCTGAATGTACTTAATTAGTAAATTATTTAAGGAATGATTGTTAGTTATATTTTCCTATGTTATTATAGTTCTTTAGGTCGCCAATGGCGGTTGTTGTGCGAATCCGTGCGGCATACGGTAACGATATATATTGTACCCTTTATTAACAAAGTTTCATGAGGGTTCGTGTTTGTCGTAAAATTTAATAGAAGCCTCGTGCGAATTTACGTGCGTCCAATTATGATGTTCGTTTGCGCTAATCTTGTAAGAGATTCTTAATTTTGGCGAAAATAAAAAAGTACAACGTTTAAGAGGTCCAAACGTTATGAAATATGACAAAATCTTACTTATATTATTAATGCGAATGTTTGGATGGAAGGATGGATGGATATTTATAAGGATGTATCTTCAGAACGAGTTCATAGATCTTGCTGAAATTTGGCATAGATGTAGAATATAGCCCGAAAGTATTCATAAACTATTAGTTATGTTTGTTTTTTATTTCACGCGGACGGAGTCGAGGGAGACAGCTAGTATTTAATATATACATGAGGATAAAACAAAAATCTAAATCCCAGTGTCCAGTTTTCCCAATAGTGCCACGATGAACTAAAATTTATGTAAAATTGTAAATGTTATCAACTAAAACACTTTTAAATAAATGCATATATTTTACAATTATCTTTACACTAATATTTTAAAGTCCTAAACGTTATTATTTAGCGTAATAATGACAGATAATTGTAGGAATACTTAAGCATTTCTTTATAGAAAAC
>NW_013531688.1:2563459-2617125 GCF_000836235.2 Papilio xuthus
TGCGCTAATCTTGTAAGAGATTCTTAATTTTTTTCCAAACGTTATGAAATATGACAAAATCTTACTTATATTATTAATGCGAATGTTTGGATGGAAGGATGGATGGATATTTATAAGGATGTATCTTCAGAACGAGTTCATAGAACTTGCTGAAATTTGGCATAGATTTAGAATATAGCCCGAAAGTATTCATAAACTATTAATTATGTTTGTTTTTTATTTCACGCGGACGTAGTCGAGGGAGACAGCTAGTATTTCATATATACATGAGGATAAAACAAAAATCTAAATCCCAGTGTCCAGTTTTCCCAATAGTGCCACGATGAACCGAAATTTATGTAAAATTGTAAATGTTATCAACTAAAACTCTTTTAAATAAATGCATATATTTTACAATTATATTTAGACTAATATTTTAGAGTCCTAAAAGTTATTAATTAGCGCAATAATTACAGTTAATTTTAGGAAAACTTAAGCATTTCTTTAAATAACAATGAATACGAGTTGGAACTATTTGCATCAGTGACTTGTCTTACAAAAATATTTTATTGCAATATCGAGAATGTAACATAATCGTCAATTTATATTCAATTGTGGGAATTTTATTTATATTTCCAGCCGTCGTTGTTCGGTCCAACTCGCGGCGCGCCGGGAAACAATCTGCAAGAGTGTCAATTCATCTTAACAAATGCCTATTTCCTTGATATATCCGTTTCAAGCTGAAAGTATTCTTTCAATATACATAAGAATATTACATACTAGCTGTTGCTCTACTGCGTCCGCGCGGTACAATGAAAAACTTAATAAGTAGCCTTAGTGTTTCCAGACTATGTTCTACATCTGTGCCAAATTTCAACAAGATGTGAGCCGTTTCATCAATCCATCCATACATTCATCTAAACTTTCGCATTTATAATATTAGCAATATATGTTCATGACCCTGGTTTTCTGCGCCCAAATTCTCAGTTTAAAATATACTATTGTAAGCATTTTGAATCATTTGTGATATGAAAATGTTGTAGATTAAATAACAAATTCATAATTGGAATGCACAACAGTCGGATCGTTTCAATTTATGTCCGATAGGCAAGGAATATTTCATTTATCCGACAAGGTCTCCTTCAATTAGGGACCTCAGCGTGCTCGTTTGCATGACTTTGCAATTTTAATGTGAATTGAGACGAATTAAATTCTTGACAATTTGGAAAGTTATAAAGGTCGATTCCAATATGATTATTAGATTTATTGAACTATGTTCATTTACCGTTGATACCTTGTTAGTGGCACTTTTTAGACGACTTCAAAAAGAAGGAGGTTAACAATTCGTCTTTTTTTTTGTAATACAAGTTTTTCCCTTTTCTATGAAAAAAAAAATCAAAAAATTTTGTCATTTTTTGACAAGTATTTTAGTAAAGGAATTTGTTATATATTTTTTTGCTTAAAGTGGATTAAGTGTTACTTGAATAAGTTATCTTCAATAGCAACGCTTTAGTGAAATATGTTTTAATATTCATAATCCCTGTTGGAACATTGACTGAGTAACAAAAGAAAGCTGCGTTCTTGAATAAATCAACGAAGATAGACAGCCTTGGCCTAATTTTAGATGCTTTCGACAGTTCTAGCTTTTCTTCTTTGATAATTTTTTATCAGTTTATCCAATAATAATATTATCACAAAAAAGAAAAATGTTATCTTAGGTAAACTGAGTTAATAAAAGTTAATCAGACAAAAAACCTTAAAAGGTAATGTCTACCCAGATCTAATTTATAAAACTTTTTTTCTAAATATAAAACCTTTTTCGTACCATAACCGTAAAAAAATATATTTGGAAGACGCTCAACAATTTCCCTAACATAATAGACAACGACAATGTGTTACTGACTATGTATGTCCGCTTAGCTGCAGCGATGCTCTGAGCCAGTTTGGAATGCAAAATTTCCTATTTGAATTTCAAAATACGAGATACTCCGAAAAGGCGTGAGGGGAAGGGGTATTGGGAGAAGGGTAGGAGAAGCAAGCGACTCGTTGAATACACCTCACGACACTTCCCCTGGTGGTCGAGTGAAACAAGTCGAACGTGGCAGCGACATCTGAATGCCAATTTTGTTGACGTCGGTTTTATGCTGTTGTAAGTTATCCCCGCAGGGACGCAGTGTGATTAATACATTCCCCTGGAGCCGGCTGGGATCGCATAAATCTCTAGTTAGAGAGCTCCATTCCGTACCGCTAACTCGATCCGGTCCCGTGATAATCCACGGCCACGTCTCCGTTCAACTCCTTCAATTACAGGCTATATAGAATGGACGCGGTGACTCATCTATGTACCATTTATTCTGTTTATGTCCAGGATTTTACATGTTATTGCATGAACTTATTATGCATAAAAGCAAATGTAGTCAAATTTCCAATATGATTATGATGTGTGTTATAAAAGAAAAATATTTAAAGTTGTCAAAAACGAAACCCTCTTCACGTATCTACTTTTGATTGATGAGTAGACCGTTGTCAATTTTGTGGCCTGGGCAAACATTAAGTAAATTTTAAGGGACCCATCAAATTGATACCAAGTGTGTTTACTGTATTCAAAGCTTACCGATATCAGTGGCGGCGTGGAGTAGGTCGGCGAGGAGCTCTGGCTGGTGACAGATGGCGAGGCGGTCGTGGTGTGCTACAGCCAGGTCGGGCGGAGCCTCGCGTAGCTGCAGCGCCACGGCGCCCTCACCGCCCACTGCCGCGCTGTACATCACCACTGCGCGTGGCGAGAACCGCGACAGCGGCAGCCGCGTACTCGCCACCTGATAGAACAAACAAGTTTCATTACATTAGTTACAAAATGTACACTAGATTTGCTATATTAGAGAAATTTCAAAATTAACTTCACACTTCAGACACATTATTGCATTCATCTATTACATATTCACTACCGTTATCTGTGATCTTCTCCTATCATGCAGGCAGTTTATGAATACCTGCCTTGTGGGTTGTGGTCGAAAGCTTCTTCCAGTGCTAACCAGCCAAATTTTACAGGGATGAAGATTGTGGATAGAAGTACAGGAAGTCACTTTAGACTCGACTTGAGTAGTTAGTTTAAATTACTCCTAATCTGCTTTGTCGTTAAAGCAATTCGTTAATATCTGTATGCTTGTTCAGTTACTTGAATCATCCATCATGTGAAGTCTGCAAGCCATTACCAGGCGCTCATAAATTCGTAGTAGAGTAAATAAATATAGTTTGTGTTGAGTAATTATCAGGCGTATTGTCAGTGGGCTCGTGTAACGATGCTGTAGATTACAACACGATTAAAGGCGAACCGCCCTCGCTCTCTCGCCTTCGGTAATTAAATATCGCTCCGGTATATCAAAAGCGAGGCAACACAATACGGTCGGTTAATACCGCCTTTTTGGTGTTTTATATGTAGCTTGATTTTGAAATCTTGCTTTTTTTATAATTGGAGTACGGAAAAGGTCAAATTTCTCACAACGGTATTCTCATTTAGGCATTTTTTATTAGTAAATTAATGTATATATTTTTATTATACTTTATTAATGTAGGAGCCGTTTTAAGGATCAAATTTTTAAAAATAAAACAGCCTTTTTTAGACTTATGTTTAAACGGCAAAAGACAATAGTGTCTATAAATTTTTTGATAAAATTATTTCTTAATTCGCTTAGTAAAGTTAAAATGTAAACAAAAAAGACTGAAGTAAAAAAATAACGTAATGGATTAAACGCAAGTTTTCGGGCAACGTTAATTTTATACGGCGCTTAAAATTTTGTAAAGTGTTTTAGATCGCTTCTAGAGCTCCCAAAGTTTACTACACGCACATTCTTTCTGCGACTTAGATAAGATCAGTATGAAATAAATACAATCTCTAAGTAAACAATGACGTAATTAAGAATATATCACAGTATAAACAGGAGACAGCTCAATGGTTAATTCAAGCAATATTTGTTGGGCCTACACATTGACCTTTATCTGCCCTTGTGGGCTATTTATGGAACATCATACAAATTTAGTTAGAACAACAACCACTTGACGAACAACGGCTACATCTGTGTGAAGGTAGAAGAGGCGAAAGTTGTGTATCAGGACCATACCAGAATTATTTGATCACCACCTATCACATAATTGAGTCACGGACGTCAGTGTTTTTACTTTATCATATTTTACTTATATTTTAGCAAACTGTCACCCGCGACTCCGTCTCTAATCTAATAATTTTCAGGCCTATTGAATATGCATATAAATTTCATATAAGTCAAGCAGTTTCGGAGGAGTATGGTAACTAACATTGTGACACGAGAATTTTATATATAAGATAATCAGTGTAACAATTTGAATACGCTTACTAAACAAATTAATTAAGGCAAGGTCAGGCAATTCTCTTGAAAATAGTATTACGCTTCATCTTAAGCCGAGGATAAGCTGTGTGGTGTTGAGTAAAGAGCGGTAATTAAGGGCTTCCAACGTAAGCCCGTGGGGCGCAGGTATAGCCGCGTTGATTACACCGAAGCAATCCCTCGATGACCGTTCACAAATAATGTGTCGTCGTCATATACTAATTGTTCAGCTTGTATTATGGAACACAGAAATACTGATTATATTAAGTCAATATAACGTATATATACATATATTGTTAGATTTAACAGTGCGTGGAAAACAATTGACATACGAGATTATAAGATGTTTTTCTACAACTTTTATGTCTGTAAAAACAGACTTTAACAAATGTTTGTCAACAACAATCCGAATACAAAACAATTTTTGATATATCTCCAATAATGTTTTAAAAAATCTTGTACTAATTGCATGTCATCTATTGTTTTCCTATTTATCAATGTGCCTAAACCAGAGTTAAGTTGGGGTGAACGGCGAATAATGTTTATTAATAAAATATAAATTGAAGAAAAAAAAACACGCACAAAGTACCTTTTAAGACCAAGAAGAATTACGGAAGATGATGAACGTAAGATAGTGGTAGCGATCATTTATTTTTTACTAGCTGTCGCCCGCGACTCCGTCCACGTGGTATTAAAAAATAACCTAAGTAGCCAATGTGTTCTTCCAGGCTGTGCCAAATTTCAGGACGATCCGTGCAGCCATTCTGGAGATACCTTCAAACAAACATCTATCCATACATTCGCATTTATAATATTAGTAAGATGGCGTTCACTTAATGATTTATGAGATTATTAATACTACAAATAACTTTTACCGTTACATATAAGGATGTATTACAAATAATGTTATATCTGTCTTATGATTAATCGCTGTCAATAGTATTTGTATAGATATTGGCAATATTTTTGTAGGAAGAGTGGCTTTACCTTGGACATAAATATCTTTTGATATACGATTAAAGAATATATTACAGTTCAGATGTTAGTAAAATAGTATGTTTACGAAAACAAGTAAATCAAAACAAAATATGCGTCAAAGATTAAAAATAATGTCTTAAAATAGGAAGAATATTACCTTTTATATTTTATGATAATCATCATCATCAGCTCACTATACGTCCCCACCGAGGGGCTCGGAGCCTACCCTAAGTTAAGTGTGATTAGGCCATAGTCAATCACGCTGGCCAAGTGCGGGTTGGTTGACTTCACACATATCTTTGAATTTCTTCTCAGATATGTGCAGGTTGCATCACGATGTTTTCCTTCACCGTAAGAACGTCGGATAAATGTACATATGTAAATCGGAAATTGAAAAACACATTGGTACATGGCGGGATTCGAACCCAGGACCTGCAGATTGCAAAGTGCTTGACCACTGACCCACCGACGCTCTGATTTTTTATGATAAACATGCATATAAACATAATAACAACATATCTCGGGTCCCCGACTGGCGGCCGAACCATTAGTCGGCCCAGGTACCGCTGGCAAGACGCTGTAGAGATGGATCTGCGGTAGCTACAAGCGATGGACTGGCAGGAGAAGGCGCAAGACAGGCGACTTAGGAGATCTCTTTTGTCGGAGGCCAAGACCCACTTTGGGTCTATGCGCCAGTGAAGTATGTAAGTACATTAAACAAATACATAAACCAGCATATACTGAGGTAAATAAACTTTACTACATAGTCCACAGCCTAAGATTGAATGATAGAATGAAAATAAGAAAAAATGAGTTTCTGAGACCAAAATCCACGTCTATAATATAATCTTGTCTGTTTTTTTAAAGATAATGACAGAGATGACGATATGTTTAATATATACATTTTGGTGTAAAACCAACGGTTAGCCCTTTTTATAGTTTCTAAAGAATAATATTGTTTAATAAATAGTAAAATATTTTATGTTTATGCAGTCGCTATTGTTTTTGTTTACATGACGTAAAAAAATCATTTTACAGCCTTTTAAACATTTTCAATGTTTTTGTCGCATGCGATAGGTTTTCACGCGAGTTGATTTTTGGTTGTGCCAATGTACTATTGTTTGAAAGTTTGAAAAAAAATACCTATAACGATCCTTTGTTCTATTTGTTGAATACGTTATCAATTGTACGAAGGTAAAATATTTCTACACTAATATTTTAACATTAATTTCAATTTATTTACTTTGTAACATTAAAATATTTACCAGCATTGGGATAAGAGCGTCGGTGGCTAGGTGGTCAAGCACTTGACATGCAATCTGCAGGTCCTGGGTTCGAATCCCACCATATACCAATGTGTTTTTTTTCGATTTCCGATTTACATATGTACATTTATCCGACGTTCTTACGGTGAAGGAAAACATCGTGATGCAACGTCCATCAATAGATGACGATATGTTTTATGCAAAGATTTTACTGTCACAAACCATCGGTTTGTAAATCAAACATAACATAAAAAGAAATAACACTGCAGTTGTTATAAATTATATAAAACAAAAATAAACATTGTATATAAAGATGCGTTTCTTTTATTGAGAACAGAAATGGACGTTCGAGAAAAATCTAGAAATAGTCTTCTGCGAATTGGATCTGTTAGCGTCAGATTTTAAATCCGTGACATAGTTTAGTAGAGTAGACAAACTAAAAATAAAAACAAAACATTACAACGTGTAGATTAATAGTTTAAGAGTTTTTGCTGCATTCGACAGTTGATAAGTTATGCGAGTTCTTGTCACAAGCGAGACGGATACGAATGCAAAAGGCGCGTGACGATCGCTTTCGATTCATCACTTTGGACTCTATCACATTCGAGATAGAGATGCAATTGCAATGATACGCTTTGATATGTATCTTACATGTTTCGCTGTGTCCGAGCCGTCGCAAACTAAACACCCGCGACACATTGGCTTAGTTGGAATCGGACCAAACCTCTGATCCGTAGACGAACGCCGCGCCAATACCAATATTTAAAGACACTGTATGTACAATACATTGCACAATAACAATTGATTGTTCCTATTATTAATTAATAAAGGATATCATCCTCACTATCCATCCTATTCTTATGTTTGAAACAATGATAGACCGTAGACAAATAAACTAAACCTTAGTAATAGACACTAGCGAAAAATGTAGATTTTTTAACTCGATCTTACTAATTTTATAAATTCGAATGTTTAGATGGATGGATGGGTAAATGGATGTTGAAAGTATTTACAGATCGACTGAATGGATTTCGATGAAATTTGGCATAGATGTAGAAAACTTTACCACAAAGAAGAACTAGAAACAGATAAATTAAGAACATAAAGGATATCAGCAAGTATAACTACATATGCGCAGAAAACTTTGTGAATCCTGAAGTGAGTAGTTGAGTGTATAAAATCAATAAATATCTCCCTCACATACATATTGTTAACAACTCATAATAAAATCAATATTATGTAGTGGTTAAAGGAAAATATCTTGTAATTAATAAAGTTGTTAAAGCGTTCCGTCGTAATTACAACGATAGTGACGTACATTGTAAGCTCGCTGTGTAGTATTGGCAATTAGTGTTCAATATAACAGTAATAATACGTTAATGAATATCGTGTTATTCATCCGAGCCAGCTGAAATGATTAGGTTGAATGTTCATAACGCTATTCGAGTAGTAGAGTGATGATAATACTAATATCCTATATATATCTATTGAATATCAATTTGTTCGTGGAATAGATCTTTATTCCTTTACTTTAATGAATGATTGGTAACTTACACGTAAGAATACAAATATGCTACAAATTATAAAATATTTGTAAAAATTGATTAAAAAGCACGTAAGATTTTTAAAGATATTTATCTGAACTTAATAACTGTTTTTGGGGTACGTTTTCCAAATGCGTTCATGCAACAGATCAATGTGAATAGTTTTTCTTACAATTTAGGTATAAATACAATTCTCGTGTCACAATGTTAGTTACCATACTCCTTCGAAACGGCTTCATCGATTTTTATTAAAAAATTTATGCATATTTAGTAGTTTTGAGAATCTTCAACTATCTATTTCTAGCAACTCAAGAAAGAAGTCGCGGGCGACATTTAGTACGTACTTAAATTATTGGTAACCAGTAAAATTGATATGTACTTTAAAATGTATCTATGTCATTTTAGAAAAGGAATGTTTTTTTCTGGTTGCGGTAGTAGTGTTAGCGCGTTAGTACAAGGTTAGCGCGACCGAGTCGCCTCTAGCGGCCTCTAGCGGCTGATTACAGCCGCAATTATCCCCCGCCGGCCGATGTATAAACGAGGCCGGACGGGAATTTTGATACGTGCTCATTTATCGCAACCCGCTGTTCAACCTTACTTATGTAGAGCAACGCTAAATAACAAGAGTTAATTATTACAAAACGTGATGTGTCCGCTTTTTGTTGATTTTGCAAAGACATTATGTTACACCTTTTTTGATTAGAACTTTACGCGTATCCGTAATTTTTCTTACTGTACAATATCATAGTATTTTATCTGTTGAGTACAATTCAGAAGGTTTAAATACAACCCGTTTGTTTGAAATTTTTATTTTATCCATTCATATTTATCCATAAAAGCTGGAGAATTTGTTTCTAATATTTAATTTTTGTTCGTTCAACAACAAATCGATAGTCAGTTGTTTTAAACTTAATGGAATGCTGCAACAAGAGTGTTTTAATGAGTTTCGATACTATTGCTTTTTGGAGATTTATGATTATTTATCGTGGGATAAGTATGCGCAGTGTACGTCTGAGAACGTCTTGGTCAGTCCCGCGCGCGCGTGACCGACATGCTAATGCCGCTGAAGACCGACCATTCGCCGCCATCTTTTATTATTCTGATAGATTCCAATTTATGTGCAATTTAATTTCATAAGAAAACAGAACTGAGAGTTTTTCTTTATTTTTTGTTGTTATTTTTGCCTTTTATTGTTTTAATACACGAAAATGAGTGGCAGTATCGGTAGTTGTAGTCCCAGACCTTCTATATTAGTAAATTACTCTAGATAAGCGTTATAAACAAGTACGGAAGAGACTAAAGGGGTGTGATAGGACCACGTTAAATGGAAATTAACGGTTTCTGCATACCCTTATGGGTTCCGTACTGGATTTATGAGTGTTGTACAGAACTCGAAACTCATATGAATGTCGAACATAAGTAAAACAATTCGGATTTTGTTTTAATTTGTGCATGTGGAAATGTATAAAATTTCTTTAATGGTATTTTTATATCGAGAACAAAGCATCACGTGCGGTGGATCGATGTTGGTGATTACAGAGTGAGCGGGGAGCGGCGAGGGGGTAGCGGGGCGAGGGGATAATCCGCGTCCTCTCGTGTCCCGTTAAATTCACATTTCCTGCAAATTTCACGCACAACGTTCCCGGGACTTCGACAGCAGTAATTATCTCGCTATACAATATTCATGTATTCATTACAACTACTTATAAATATGAATAAATAAACTACATCGCTATATAATCCCAGTGGTGTAGATAGTTCTAGAAACTGTTAGTGATAAATTCTAAACTTAAAAATGAATAGAGTTTGAACTAATCTTTGTAATTACTAATATTACAAATGCGAATGTTTGAATGGATGGATTTATAAAAAGTATTTATGGAACGGCTGCATGAAGCTGGCTCAAATTTAGCATAGATGTAGAACATAGCCGGAAAGAACATATAGGCTACTTTAGATTTTATTTGAATTCTGTGGAATCCTAATAGTATAATTGTACATTACAGATATGTAAGTACAGCTTAGTTTTTGACAGTTTTAATTTCCAAGGCGTAAATGGGATGAGAATGGGACGTGTTTTGCAGTACTTCATTCGTAGGACAATTTGCAGAAAATATAAGGTCAAGGTACTCGTTTAAGAGACCTCTATTCTAATCAATAATTATGTATACTATAGAAATAATATAAAAAAAAACTTTCCGGAATATACACTCTCCGAAATATAGTTATAACACGCACGCCTCTGTTGGTTCATCGCATGAGATGATTGTGTGAGGGTGGGGGTCATTCATCTACGTTACCTCAAGGCACGATATTAGAGCATCGCGTGATTAAGTTTACGTATTGTTCGCAAATGGCTCACGTCACTAACAAAACGTGCGCTATTCTTAAATGTTTTTGTACTAGTTTTTCTTCTGATGCTCTTCGTCCATCGTAATATTATATACATCTTTGTGTGGGTCATTTACTCTTGTTTACAAGAGTTCTTAAGAATAATTAACAATAAAATTAGTTCAAATTTAATAAAATCTGAAAGAAAATTAAAATCTGGAATTAAATTATGTTAAGAAATTAAAAAGACATTCAACAATTGAGTTCCTTCCTGAGCCCATTTGACAGTTACAAAAAGGGTGGGAAACATAAATTCTACAAACTTCGTTCGCGAAATAAAATTTACGCGAATTTCTTTATGGGCAGTAAAAATTGAATGCAGCACGGCTTGACGCACGTGATGAGTTGTATCGTACACGTAATAGCGGGAAAAATAAAAGTAAAACCTTCTTTACGATACTAAAATTTATTCATGAATGAAGTGTTTAGAGTTTTACTTTCAAAAATAAACCCATATTTTTGTAAACGCCGTAAAAAAATCTAATTTAATATTTAAAATTGATTTACTACAAAACTCTATACAATATCGACCCTGTATGTAATGAAGTTGTCGTTAAAGACTATGATAAAAAATATTTTTTAATATGCATATATCGACATCAGATTGTTTTAAGTACCGTCGCGACATTTTATATACGCTTTGTTTGGACCTGGTTATTGTTATATTGTGTGGGGTCGAGTTAACATCACATAGTGCGCCGCAATCGCGCCACCACGCCCCCACCTCGTTTTCAAAATAAGGTGGACGACAAACTATTTTACATCGCAAAATTATATTTATAGTACTAAAACGTAATGATTACGATTTTTATAACAATCGATAATACTAAGGCAACTGTATATTACTGAATCAACAATTTTTTTATGGACTGACCTTTAAAATTCTACTCTCTATTCCAAGATGAACAACTCTATGTTCTATTCTTTGGCATTATTTTAACAATGTCCGTTTATGATAGGCCTATTATATTTTGAGTATAACTTAATTAGGTAAATACTAAGCCGAGTATAGGCTGTCGTATCCATCATATGCTCATGTCGAAAGTATGTCAGTGAATTGTGTATTCTAGGTATGCACGGCCCGTGTTAAACATTGATACGGATGAATTTTATGGATTAAATAATAAAAGCAAAAATTCATGGATTTTATGTTGTTAACAGATACATTTGCGTACAGCGGAATTTATATTATTAAAGTATTGTTAGGAAGAAAATCTGAAAATGTGCCATTGTATTGACGCAACAAACTTACTAAAATGTCGATGTATATGTCCCCTCACTATTCATTCTGATACTGGACTTTGTAAAGAAAGCACATCATTCGCGCTAAAAGAATCTAATTAATAATGTCTAAAAGTATATTTTTCTTTTGTTATGTTAACGAAACAAAAATCGGATAGGTTATACCTAAAATTACTGAAATAATAAATAAAAAAGCTGTAACAATTTACATTTCTTTTCTTAAGTTTGTCTATGTTCTTTTTTATGCCATTTTCTATGCAAGTTACCAATAAAAATAATAGGCACTTATCGTGTTAAAAAATGTACCAAAAAAGGTTAGGTGAGTGATCCTATGTCTACAACTTTATAGTAGACAAAGTTCATATTTAGTAGACAAAGGCGTATGTTCCTGTCCACTCTAAATTTGCAGTCATATAATAAATTAAAAAAGAAAATCACCAGTGCATCAGCAATATTATTACGTTTTCCAGTAAAAAGCTCGTGCAACGAACAGTGGGGAGGCAAAACCTGTATCTGATTAATTGAAGATTACATCGATTTTGTATTACCGAAGCGAGCTTCATTTGTTTACATTTCGTATACGGTATATTATTATACTATTTACTAATAATTTAATAAAAAAAATTAAAAGCATCGTGCTCAAGTCATTGACAGAATACGAATCCATTGTCATTTCACAGTTTAAAATTGGTTAAGTCTTTTAGGTGTAGCCTCATAGCCTCGTAGCCTGGTAGCTTAGTAGCTTCGTAGCTCGTAGCTTGTAGACGATCTCAATGGAACTGATATACATATGAATCCACATACATAAAAACTGGCGACAACTTTACACTCCGATAATATGGACAACGAATAATAACGAACATTCACATATTTAACTAATATTATAAATGCGAATGATTAGGTAGATAGATGTATAGATGCATGTTGGTTGTGTTTCCAGAACAGATGATCGGATTTCGGTGAAATTTGGCACATATATAGAAAATAGTCTGGAAAAACACGTAAGCTAAAAATTATATTTTTTTTTAAATCTGGACGGAGTCGCGCGCTATACCATTTAATAAAGAGGAAAGATTTGATTGTTTGTTTGCATTGAATACATATTAGCAACATTGATACTCAATTTTAAATTTTCAATTTAAGTTTTATAATTAAATTTACTTAAATAACATATAATGATTGTAAAATTGTTTTATAATTGAAATATTTTCAATCAGGTTCGATTCTATTAATATTTCATTAACGTTAGCATTATTAACAGTTGAGTGTTCGTGTGTTCCGGCTTTCCTAACTAATTAATAATTATACCATAGATAATGAGGATGTGTTGCTTTGTAAACGACATATTAGGTTTCTAATACACGTAATATATATTTCCTTGCTATTATAAGATGTTTATTTAAAGAATAATTAATTAAAGTATTTCATAATTACACTTCTATTAATATTATTGTATACAAATGCATAAGTTTAGATAAATGGATGTTTGTTTGAAGATATCTCCGGAACTGTTTAACGGATCGTAATGACATTTGGCATAGATGTAGAACATAGTCTAAAAAATACATAGGCTACTAATTATTTTTTTAATTCGGGGCGGACGCAGTGGGCGACAGTCTAGTAATAAAAAATAAGTAATCAATATTTATTTGTCAATTCTATTTCAAATGTAAAAAATCGAAAAAGAAATTTTTTGTAGCATTGAATAAAGTAATTTACTGAAAATCATAAATGGTTAAGAATATAAGAAATAAAAGTGAAAATTAATATCACACACATATGTTGGTTCATACATAAAGCAATGCCTTTGAAATATATTATACAACACAACCATCGCTTATCTGGTAACTGTCTGAGTATTAATTTACTAGCGCATTACCACTAATTATGTTCATTTGAGTCGAAACCATATAATGAGCTTCGTTTTCCACGTATAATGCAAATAATTTTATATGACTGTGCACTTTTGTGAGTGCTTTTTAATGGCAGATTATAACGAGAGACATAGAAATTCGAATTTTACATGACACCATTGATCGTGAAAGAAAATGCATTATTCTTATATCACTAATACATTTTTTAGGTATCTTTTTTTTATTTTTTTTGTCATAAGTTGGCAAACGAGCGAGAGGCCACCTGAAATCGCTGAAATAGCGAAGGGACTGTTGCCCATAGACATACGCAATTGCATATGCGTTGCCTACCTTTAATCGACGGAGGAGAGGATGCACAGAAAGAAAATATTTTCTCTTTCCATGCATCCTCTCATCCGGAAAGTCCACTTCCCAACCCTTCTTCATAAGAAAAAGGGTGGGATGGGAAAGAGGACTAAACTAGGCTTCCGGGACGCACAATCATCGGACGAAACGCGGAATTGCTTCCACTTCACGGCTGTCTTCTGTGTGGTCGTGGTATTTCACCGGCCTAGCCGGGCCAATTCGTGCGAAGGTATTAAATCTTGGCGGCTCTTAACTTCGCGCGAGTCATTTTAGGTGTAGAGCGGTATAGCGAGATGCAGTGGAGGGCACTGCGCAGCTTTCCGATGGCCATGAACCGCCAAATATTTGAAAGGGTTATATCAATTTTTTAAAGTGCAATTTTTAAGACCAGTGGTTTAGAGGGCACTCAGTTGACTAAAATTTCTACTTAAAAAAACAATTTTTTTTAGACATAACTGAAGAAAATCATTGTTTTTATTGTGTATATCACACATTCGTTGACTTAAATGTTTGACCGTATTTATTTTTTAAATGTATGTATAAGTCCTTATATATTTGACAGAAGTTTCATTTCTTAGTAACGAGTCTGTCACAAACATACATAAGTTGAGTGTTTCATTATTACTTTTTGAGAATAGAAACGAAAGTAACCATTTTGAAAAATTACTCAATCATATTTTCCTTTTTGTCCTACCTATTGATAAATTTGAACGTAATACATTTCGATCTAGAAATGGAATAACCTGAAACGATACAAAGTATTTGATAAATCGTACCTCATATTCCAATATTGATACTTCAACTGAACGTTTAGGCGTTGAGAACGAATAGCGATTGCCAGTTATTTGTCGCTTTCTTCAAAGAAACTGATGTTATATACAATGATATTGACACTTCTTTTATCACTGTACATTATGTAAAACTAATACATATAAATCAAAATGTAAAATGGCACGTACATGCGAAATAAAATCCGATAAAAGTAATTCAACTGCAAATTCAAATGCTGCACGAATATCAAAAATACTGGCCATTAACGCTGCAGGTACGCCATAAAAAATATATTTACTCTTTATTATTTATGAATGACGTGCTATAAAGAGAATAATTTTCGCCGGCGCCGTGCAAAGGCGGAACATAAAGCGCTGTAAGCGCTGCCAACTTCCGTCCGAAGCCGCTCTACCGACCGATTAATTGGAGCTTACTGTATTGATTTTGTATTATCGTAAGCCGATAGAACTTACCTATATTAGACAGCTCCAGATGTTGCTTATTTATTCAAATCGTTCTATACATTCGGCGGGGGCTTAGTGTCTCTCTATGCATAGTTTATGCTACCTCTCCGTTACTGTGAGCCGTAATCCATTTTTCCATTATTCGTACGGTTTTTGCCTCCAGCAAAATATTAACCAACGTTCGCGTATGGTTGATATTATAACGAATGTGACGTATTATTTACCTCGCATCATCTACTAGTAGTTACGTTAACAAATTCATACCCAAATGTATTATTCATTCCAGTTATCTGTACTACGTTTCAATAAATTAATGGATTTTTTGTTTATAGTACATTAATGTTGTAAAAACTGATGTAATTTAAATCTATTTTTATGCAATGTTTACACATATTACTTTGTACAGACGAACGGTGAGATAAGCAAAAGAATAGTTTTCTATCTATAATAACACGAGTTTTGCTTTGTCATTGTCTCCCTAAAGTGCCGTTCCCAATTCTGGTCACGAATACGCAAAATATTTTTGCTTAATGTTAATCGATAATTAATGAATAAATATAGTATAAAATTCCATTAATAACTTTTAAAGCAGATATTATATTTAAAAATCCCGATAGACCAATAGGTCGGTATATAACTTCATGCTGAAAAATATGAAGAGAAGAAAATTTCTTTATTTGCATTGTTATTATTTCCATATGTGGCAAGGGCCGACTAATGAATCGCGAAGCCGTCCGCGCCCGGATGGCCCTCGAATGTGGTGTAATGGTCCAATTATACAAAATTAATTTCATTGCTGTCTTCGCCAAATAAAAAAACGTTACGACTTTCCAAAGCGACACAGGCGCTTTAAAACGCTTTATAGCCCGCTTCGCTCGGACACGGGTAATGGTTCTAAATTTATTGGGTTAAATGGCGCGTGCGAAAGGGAATTCGGTCTAAATTGTTCGCTTGTCTAATTTTTGTGGATTTGATGCTTCATTTCACTGGCTGAATATCCAACGGCCTGAGGGGCGAGACATTTTTGAAACAAAGTCTCGCCGGCAGTAGCCTGGAAATTGCCATGAACTTTGTATCTTGATAAAAAACCTTTAGTTTAAGAAGTTGCAAGTATTCACATTCAGTATTTAATATTCAATGACTTCATTCAATAAAATTTTTGAGTTATATAAAATATATAACCTTCATTCGACCTTTACAGCCTACCAAGAGCAAACCTCAATGGACCATAAGAAAGAATGTAAGAAAAAATAACGGACGGTAGACATTAAATCAGAGTAGGTTCGAGACTGGAGCACAATAACTCAGCAGAATGCCGCCATAACTGTCGCGAGCACTGTTCCGATGATTCACGCTTCGTAATGTCATGTTTTTCTCCCGAAAATACCTACCACTAAGGATTTCTGTTTATGTGAATACATTGTAACCGTCGGACTCAGACGCCGATCTTTTATTTCGGTTTTATTGATATTACTCTTAATAGATGCAATCAATTCGGAGCCGCAATAGTCCTTTCGTCCTCTGTCGTCTTGGCGGCGCTCCAAGCGTAAGCATCGCACAATCGGATTTCGCCCCTTGCATATCTATTGTGGCACACTTTTGAAATTACGTGGCACAAATACAGAGCTCACAATTTTGTTATTGTGTTTATTCCAAAAATGTTTTTGTACACATTTCATATTAATACTAACCGGCAAAGAGTTACACTTTTCACAAGAATTCTAAAATTAGTCTAGGTTTTTCAACTCTTATTATATATTCATTGCATGAAACCTTTTCGAACATATATTAGAATTTCTAACCAAAATTAGGTATGTAAAAATCTTTTGACAATTTGAAAGTCAAACCAAATATTTTGGTGCGTATTCTCTTGAGGTGGTCGCAGTAAATCTGGACTGGGAATTGAATCGAATGGCTCTCCAGATGACCTGCGGGTGATAATATACAGTTTACGACTCTCACTGGTTATCAGAATAGCTTGCTTGTTTTGAATATAAAACCATATTTGAGAAGTAGAAAATGTTCTGTAAAGATGCAACACTCTTTGTAAATATTTCCGGTTTCTTATTAATGTTATGTTTTATGTGTTATTTCTTTGTAATAATTTTTTGCTGTTTTTGCTTACTGTGTTGTGGAAGAAATATTGGAAGGATTAAATGTTATTTTTTTTATTTTTTTATTATTTTTATATACATTGTTAGTACCTATATCTATAATTTGTGATTTTAGTCTTTGACTTTTAATTAATTTTCTTGCGCATTGTTTACTTGTAAGTTAATGTCACATGCCTTGTAATGGATTATTAACAGAGAAGTTTTTAAAATTGTATTTGATCTAACAACCGCTTTTTTATAATTTAACATTTCTTATCTGTTGTTATAAATTAAAAGAAAATTATCAGCTAAAATTAAGTAATATATTCGGGTTTTAATTTTCAACTTAGTTATTTAAAATTCACCAAGTCGCGATACTGAAATAATTTAATTGATTTCAAACATTTTCTATACGTATCTGAGAGGCTCTCAAAGGGAACTAGGGCGCTTTTATTCATGGATATTATTGTTAAACAAAGCGAAGGGCTATTAAATGTACACAGCCAGCCGAGGCTGAACTTTAATTAACGTCTGTCAACACAAACAATGAGTCCTTTAATATTGGTAAGTCTTACAACGTTGATTAAGGTAGCCATGAATTTACTAAAATTACTGTTAACTATAAAGTTCTTACAAGTCATATTGTTTGATAAAATAACATAAAGTTTGTATAACAAGTTCATTAAAACCAACCCTTTTTTGTGAAAAATAAATATATGGTTGCTTTAAAGTGAGGTTGTGTATTAAAAGTCTAATTAACCCTTATGTCCATTTTGTATAGTATACCATACATACAACTTTATAAGAATATACGATCATTATAAAATAATCTTTAACTTTGTTTTTTGCTTTTCTTCAAAAAAGAAATCTTGCCACAATAAGGATTAATAAAGAACATGTAAGGTGGCGAAGACAAAATCTTACTTCTTCGTATTATTGTAAAGGCGAATGTTTACAGGAAAGGCTGGATGGATGGATGTATGTATATTTGTTTGAAGTTATAACTAGAACGACTGAATGGATTGATGAAATTTGGCATAAATGTTTCTACATTCTTCTGATAGTCTGGAGCATGGGCTACTAGGCGGGCGACAACTAGTAAGTAATAAATTAACTATATTTTTATTGAGATGAAATATAAGTACTGTGGGCCTAGCGCAAGTATTTGTGACAATCGCCTTCGTATCATCATTGTCAATTATATCTAAATAAGAATGAAACTGGGGTGCTTTCGAGTCGACAGAGCGTTGCACAAATTTTAATACAATTTTTGTCAATGACCATATGAAGGCCATGATAAGATGATTTCTTCATTTAAATTCGTTTTGGGTTTAATATTTTTAAAACTGTATTTAGTTAATCTTATGTATTCAAGAACTAAAATCGTATACAGTTCGTTAACGTAAGAGTTAGTGTTAAAAGAGATTTTTTTTTGTTCTTATCTTAATTAGTAGCCGGCGTTTCGTAACGATTCATTTATTTTAAAGTGTTTCAACAAGACTTTATCTCTGGGTTCTTAAGATTTATAATTAAAAATACATAGGTAAAAGTATTTAACGTTCGTAGCGATAAAAGTACAATTAAGTAGATTCCGCTAGAAGCCAAAGATTTAAAATTTCATGACCAATAATATAGCAATAGAGAATTATAAATAAGTAGTTTTATTACTACCGATTTTTGTGCAAACAAATAATATCACTGCGATAAGCATATGCAATTTACCGTGGGTTTCCAAGTCTAAAATTCCCGTTTAAAACATATTGTTATCGCTGTTTTTTCAGAGATGAAATACATGAATGACGATATGTTTTATACAGAGATTGAGGTGTAAGAAGCCCACGGTTAGTAACTAAAAACAAAAAATTAAAAATACATCGAAGCATTTAAATTCATGTAGAAATTGAAAACACATATTACTTTAGATAGAATAAATTTCGCGAATATTATTGGAAAATAGTGGGCAAATTTACGGGACTTCCGAGGACGGTAAAACCTCGTTATTTTGAAGAATGGCACAGTAGAGGGAATATTACTATCAAATAAATTATTCTCACTCAATATTTGAAGATAAAAACCAATACCTACAAGTACATAATGATATAAACATTTAAAGTAAATAATATTTAAGTTCTTTCGTAAAATTTTAGAAATAAAGTTACTGAGTTGCTTATTTTATTTTGTATTATATAATATTTTACATGTTTAATAATAAATAAAAGTAAATAAAAATAAATAAATAAATAAATTAATAAAAAGACATGTACATGTATTCCAGAAAGTATGTATCATTATTTATTTAGTACTTTTTGTAAATTTATGTAAACGGACCTCTATGTCCGTTTAAACTATAATAATTATATTTTGTTGCTTGTCGAACAGTTTCTGTTATATTAAATTTTCATAGACAAAAAACATCCCAGAGAAATGCCGATCAACGCAAATATCGTTTGCAGGAAATAAAGAATGATTGGTGCTGAATTATGCCCGGAAGGCTTGTTAGACGTCGTTTATCATTAGCCGCGGATGGGGGGACGATTTGGTGGAGGTTAGGGGAGGGCATCCATCACGCTAAGTGCAGGACGGGAGTAAATTTCAAATGATTTACTTAAGGGCAGAGGGACACTTAGAGGTCAGGAAGAAAAATAATTTCTACCTTTTTTATAATATTTTCCAGTTTACTTTCCTTTTACACCATTATTTTTGTTGTTTGAAATTTTTTTTGCTAAAATAATCAAATATTACAATTTAAATATTTACCGCAATATAATGGTAATTATTATTGACTAGCTGCCGTCCGCGAGTCCGTCCATACGTAATTGTAAAAAACTTCATAAGTAACCAATGTATTCTTCCAGAACGAGTTCTACATCTGTGCAAAATTTCGGCGAGATCCGTTTAGCGGTTCTGGGGATACGTTCTAACAAACAACCATGGATCCATTCAAACATTCGCAATTATATTATTAGTAAGACTAGATTTTAATTAATGATATCACGTAATAATGTCTCTGAAATGACTCCTCAATAATAATAACAAACTAATTTATGAGAACTTAAGAATAGGTAATATTTATGAATAAATCCCAAACATTCACACCTGAGATATCGTGTTTATCGGCCATCTTTATAAAAATTCTTGTAATTGTTATTTTTATTACTTAGTCCACTTTAAAATGTAATAAAGTTGTATTCTTCCATAATTCACCTGATACAAGTACGGAAATATACCTCGACTTATTTGTGAGACGGAAATTTGATTCGTAGCAGGGGCGAAGGCGACCCGCTCGTCGTTGGCTGATGGATCGTGCGACGTCCGGGTACGTCATTATCATTTATTTTGTGTCTCCTTTTATTCATTGCATCTCTTGATGTAATATTCTTTCCATTATACTGACATTCAGTGCCATAAAATGTTATGAAAACGTACTGGATAGTTTTTAATTTATCAAAAAATGGGACCAAATGACACGCAATATCTTTCCAATAAATAAAGAGTGATGAGAACTATGCTCGGAGTTATCGATAAACAAAAATAAAAAAAAACAGGCAGACGAATTGAGAACCTCCTCTTTTTCGAAGTTAAAAATCAGTACTCTCATACATATACTTTCCCTTACAACAAACTTTTGTGTGCCTGTAGCCAAAAAAAGCCATCAAACAATATAGTTTGTGGAAATATTTCATATCTATAAATTCATGTTTAAACATAATTCATTCAAAGGTTTTTTAATTTCTTTTAAATATGCAAGAAGAGACAAACTAGTACAATTTTTATAGAACTAAAAATTGCATGAATAGACGTCGATTAAGAAAAATCATTCAGTTTAATGAAATTACTAAGACGTCCGATGCACATTTACATTCAAAAGCTTTTTATTTCTTTACTCCGCCAATGTGATTGGAATTGTATTCTTTTCGTTTTTAAAATCTTAACAATACTATTATAGTTGTTTCCTCTTTTATCATCAGGTAAGGTTTTATAAATTGGAGGTAAACAAGAAATGGCGCATCCAGATTCTCTGAATCTATGAGCGTATGAAACTCAGTTCTTAATCATTTTATTTTATTCCTATTCATGTGATACTGCTGGCGCGACGCCGCAGAGCTGGACCTGCGGGAGCTACAAGCGATGGACTGGCAGGAGACGGCGCAGGACAGGCGACTTTGGCGATTTCCTGTGTCTGAAGTCAAGTCCCACTGTGTGACGCTGCGCCAGTGGTGTATTTGCGTAAAGCAACTTATGCTTAAAAAGCACAAACACATGCTTAAAAGGATTTTGATTGCAATATATCTAGTATAGTAATAAACATTGCATGGATAATAGTTGCCTACTTGAATTTTATTAGATTATTTTTTAGTATAGCATAACGGAAGATAAAACTCTAAAACATTACAAGACCACTTTATACACTTCATTGAGGATAGCAGAGTACTCTGAGAGGTTATTAAGATTGTTAATATAGAAGGATAGTTTAATGTCGGGTTAAAGATGGTCGACACTTTTCAGTACTAAGTGGCATCTATTAAAACGAGCTTCGCGTTTAAAAGTGCCATAATAGGCGCACTTCTCTTCAGAAAAGCAAAGAATTTAAGTCACTAACGACCCGCTCTACTTTTTTTATAAGTTGTTTAAATTAAGTACCAAGTTAGGACTGTATGAAAATATATTGAGATAATTTTTGTTACTTATTAAATTTGATATATATATAAAAAGTATATATCATTTTCGTACACAAGGCAATATAAATCTTCGAAATTAATATTGTATTCTTGCGTGGTAAGTATCGTGTTACTCGAACTTCGTACACAAAATGTTGAATCGTCGAAATGAGTTTCGGTCAGCTAGGCTAGACAAAATATATTCGCTTCAAAACAATTCCATAGCGAGCTACAAAAACGGATAGAACTGACGCGCGACAATCACGTGACTTATCGAAAGTTATTGTCAATTCTATATATTTTTAAGTTCGTTAAGGAATGCCTTAAGGATGAGTGGCACTGGTATTATTTCGCGGACGCGGCCCGTCGCTCACTGAGCTCAGTCACTCACCTGATGAAGGGCCCCCGATGGGCTCCAAACTAGTCGGTGCTGCCACCGGACGTATATACGTGAGTGTTTAGCCGTGTTTATATATCAGTTTAAGAATGTTCTTATAATAAAGTAAAAGTAAGAATTTAAGTTATTAGCTTTTCCATTGAAAACATTTCTGAGACAGAGTAATGTTGGTATGACAATGATATTGTATTTTGAGCGTAACATAACAGGAAAAATGTCAATAACATCAAAGCAAGTGTTGTACTAAGCTCCCCCTCTTCCTTTAAGTATCCATAATCTTAACTATATATAATATATGTATATGTACATAATATTTTGTCCCCGAGCTAGAAGATAAACGTTTTATTAAATATTTAAGTGCTCATATTTTAGTAGCAAAATATATTCGCATTGAACGTTTATGAATAAAGAGTTTCATTTTGGTTTGTTATTTAAGAATACTGAACGAAATATGATTGCTTTGTGCGAACTCAATATATAATACAGTTGTAAAAATATTTGTTGAAGCTTTAAAATTAGAATATGTTATGTAAATATGTAAAGCATTGAGTAAAATATTTTTAAACGAATAATATGAAGCTATATAAAATATTATACGTTTTATGTTGTCTGTCAATCATTCTGTACGTTGTGGGTTTGTAAAAGCTGTTGTTGAGATTTTTACTATGTTATAAAGAACACTTTTATCTTTTAAATATTATTATATATTATTATAAATGCGTATGTTTGGATGGATAGATGGATGGATGTTTGTTTGGAGGTATCTCTGAAACGACCGAACTGATCTCCATGAAATTTAGCATACATGTAAAACACAATCCAGAAGAACACATAGGCTACTAATTATGTTTTTTTATTCCGCGTGGACGTAGTCACGGGCGAAAGCTAGTCTTTCTATAAAATTCTCTATCTATAGACTTATATTTGGTAGTTTTAACTATCCAGGTCGGGTGACGTGAGTAGTTTCCCCACAAAGCTCCTATAAATCACCTCACCGGTTGTAACTAATTCACAGGCCAATACGGGTGTGTGGTTTTCAGGTGGGTCGCTGCGTGATTGAAACGACGCTAAGTAGCCGCCGTGAGACTAAAAGGGTAGCTTTATTTCTCCTGTTTCTTTTTCGAACGTTAAAATAGCAACTTTATATGTTATAGTTGGGTACAGAATTACTAAAAAAAATAGAGTATAAATTCGTCTACTCGTTTAGGATTGGGATTCTCGGTCATGGACTTTGGATTTTATGAATAACACAAGAAGAATTTTTTTTATTTTCATATCATTTTACTAATAAAAACATGGTTTACAGATACACAATTTAAATAAAATTTTAAGTGCTTGATAGACAGGTAGACTGGCAGTCAGATAACAAAGCGATTCTAGAAGGGGTCCGTTTTTTGCTTTGAAGGTACGGAACCCTAGAAATATTTAAAAAATGCTCTTAAAACTTGCCAAACAATTTTTATTTAACATAAGTTGCTTTGATCGGTGTGACACGGTAGAAATTACTCATATGTTATTATTCCGCTCGCTAAATTCCGACGGATTTTTATCCGCAGTAGCTGGAAAAGGGCCAAGAAAGTTCCGGACATAAAACATGACAGTGTCCTACATAGTAAAATGGTAAACTACAGTATAACAAAGGATTCGAGCTGACGCAGCACTTTTGACATGAAAACGCTTAACTTGGACCACGGTGAATGGGTAAAGGTTGCCACGAATCAGACAAAATGGTCTCTTGCCTTGGTCTAATAAAAAATAAAACTTTTTTTCTGGCTCATTGATGTAATTATAAAAGAGATATTTTTTAAATGTATCACTACCTTTTTTTTAATTCTACTAATATTATAAATGCAAATGTTTGGATGAATGAATGGTTCGATATTTGCAACAACAGCTGCATGGATCTCGCTGAAATTTGGCATAGATGTAGGAAATAGTCTGAAAGAACACATAGGGTAATCAAGCTTTTTTTTAATTCCGCGCAGACGAAGTCACGGGCGACAGCCTTTGTCTACTATTAGAATGTTTATTTTTCTATCACACAAGACAAACAGTATTACCTACTAAAATTTGAAATAACCTGTATTATAATTTAGTCGGAAAACACAAATATAAGGATGAGGGAGTAAATAAAACGTATTCTATATTTTCGTTTCAGCACCAATAAAGTGGCAAATGAATATGTTATTAAAATAATATCCACACGTGCGTGACACATTTGTACTCAAATTGATACGACATAATATTTTTCAATAGAAATAGGCCGCGATTATGTACTACAATTAATGTTGTATGTGATAATCTTTATATATATAATTCTTCTGTGAGTGTGTATGTCACTGAACTTCTCTCAAACGACTGGACCGATTTTGATGAAATTTTTTGTGTGTGTTCAAGGGGATCTGGGAATGGTTTAGATTCACAATTTTCATCAAATATTAACTTCATATTAATTTATTCAAATTAAAGACGTGTAGACAGGACAACGTCTGTCGGGTCCGCTAGTTTATATATAAGTTGCTTCAGCGTATTATTGAGCTTTTTAAGTTTATTTCTATTGTAGAATAAAACAAGTATTTGAAAATTTGTTCTATCAATTTTAAACATTTTGTAATTTTTTAAAATATATTTCAAATTGTTCTTTTTAATAAAAAAAAAAAGTTTAGTAGATAATGTAGCATCAGTAGATAGATGGATAGACAGAGATCAGCAAGACCGACCCCGAAAGAGTTATTTAATTTAACTTATAAAAATTTTTTGGTATTAACTTAATTTTTTTGATGTTATGTCTCTGATCTGATGACTCGCATCTGTGCCCTCTCACAAAAGAAAACAAAAACACTAATTGAACGCGCATTGCAGTATAAAAATTAATGAAACAGAAAAAGATAAATAAACAAGGGACAACAATCGTTTGTTAATTAAACGTTTCAAATAATACAAAAGAAAGCGTCTTCTAAACCGCATCCCTCGGATTGTTCGAGTCGATAATTAGAGCTGACCCGCACTGAGCTTAGCGTATCGATATAGAAAAGAAATCCGGATATTGGTACAACACTAGCTAATGTACAACACTACTTAGAAGATCAAACGACTTAACTATGGAAGATTTATCGACAGCGAATCTCAATACTATACTAGTACTGTGGCTATTTTAAAGTATTCAAAAATAATTGCTGTGTTCTGAATCACTTCATAGTTTATCAGTTTTCGTTTTTAAAATAAAGTGATATGTCTAATTTTCAACTTATATTGATATTTGCGTGTTGAAAACTTTTGTTATCAAATTATTACAAAATGTAAAACAAAATTCATGTTCCGAATGGGTGATTCGAATCAATAATCTCACTGAGATAGTACTTTAAAATATAAAGCCATTAGCGCTCCTTTGGTCAAAAAAATTACAATATGACCTATACAACGTAAAATTTTAATAATTTTCCTAAAATATATTAGTTTCCTTGAAAGGAATCGTCGAATCATCGGCACGGTATATAGGCCCTTTGCACACAATACGTGGCGAGTAGCGATACTTGTCATTGTGCCGGCGATATCTACCTCCGATGTCATGATAAGCCCCGTCTTTGAGCCTTGCCACACCAAATCCCTTCCCCAACAATGCCTTTTTTATTTTCGGGATCTGCTTTTTTATTTACCGCTTCTTGTTTTTTGGCCGTGTTTGCACGCTTTCGTTTTCATTGCACAATATTCTTTATTTTGATTTGACACCTATCATACAAAATTTATCCATACTAATTTCTTGAACAAGACGTGCATACTTCAATGATGCCATTCCTATAATTTACTTTAAGTACTCTATGGTTGCGTCGCCAGTATCGGGTTGAGCGTGATTCGTGTACACAACGATGAATCGCCTACACAAGTGGTCTATTCGACCAGTACAGGCAAAGCAACATGTCAAATTTATAGATTTGGTCTACTATCTTGAAAATTGGAGCAAATTTTCTCACGACTATCTCAAAAACCGGTTGCGAGCAACCGGTGATGGCGAAAATGTCAGCGACGCGCTGTATACGAATCTCTAAAACCTTGTACTACGTAAGTCGCTAAGCGACCAAAATCGCCAGATTTTGAAAATTTACTTTGTCTTGTGTACGAAGAGTCTTAGATAATTGCTGTTTACCTCATATCTTACGATACTTGTTTTTATTTTTTTTTCTGATATCTAGGATCCATTCTATGGCAAATTATACTCTAGATGCTCGTCTACGATGATGTCATGTACTTATTTTATTAAAACTATTTTCGTATTCCTGAAAGATTTAGGTGTAAATGTTTTGAATAAAAATGTATTTCTCCGTGTGTCATTTGAGTGTTACGAGCAGTTAGTGTCAAACTTTATGTTCTCGATTGAACAATTTTTACTGCTGTAAGTGCAGTAGACTTGTTTATTTCTTCAACTTTGTCATAAAATCTTATAATATACGAGTCTTATAAATATCTCATTTTATGACAAAACTCAGCCATTTTCATACATCATTATGAATACGACGGAAAAATATCTTTTTAAAGTTCAATTTTGACAATTCAAATTCGATGGGAAAAACTTATAATCAACCCTTTTATTTTTTTTACAGAATATAATTTTATGTAGGAGATCGAAAATAAAAAGGGACCGAATGTTTTTAAATATTTTTCGCATGTAATTTGTCACTCGGGGCCGTGACAGTTCGGAAAGGAAAACTTTCGAACGCGGGGATTACACAGGAACCTTGTGAATAATTAAGTTATCGAGGCGAGACTTTTACATTCCTCGCCCAGCCCACTTTCCCCGTACTGCGTACATGTATAAATGGGTCATCTTTTTAATGTGACACTTAAAGAAGTCAAAATGGAAACATGGGAAAACACTTCGTGTTTCTTTATTCTCTTAAGGTAATGTATTAAGAATTTGCATTTGTATTGTTTTCCCAGAAAATACTTAAATGTAATACCCTTGCGTCGGTGGTCTTGAGAGCGTGGGTGGCTCAGTGGTTTCAGCACTTGACTTGTAATCTGCAGGTCCTGGGTTCGAATCCCGCCATGTACCAATGTGTTTTTCGATTTTCGATTTACATATGTACATTTATCCGACGTTCTTACGGTGAAGGAAAACATCGTGATGCAACCTGCCCATATCCGAGAAGAAATTCAAAGATATGTGTCAAGTCAACCAACCCGCACTTGGCCAGCGTGGTTGACTATGGCCTAGTCACCCTTAACTTAGGGTAGGCTCCGAGCCCCTCGGTGGAGACTTATAGTGAGCTGATGATGATGAATACCCTTGTGGTGTACTTAGTAATTATATTTTTGAAATAAACTAACAATTTTATAGATTTTTGAGATTCTTACTACGTAAAAGGAGATTATTATGTGACTAGCTGGGCTTCTAGGTGTTATCAAAATATATGGTCATCACTATTAATTAAAAAAAATGAATTTGACAACACAGATTTGTTCAGTTTCGATAGTGGAAACGGTTAATTACATTTTACGTAAATATTACATTATAAGACACAAAAGTAGATACACTATTTGAAAATTACGGTTAAAAAACTTTTATATATTATTTTCTGTAGCGTGAGAGGTTTTATCGTTCACCTTTTCACCTACGATAAATCTTTCTACTCTGTGGTTTTACGAAACGTGCTTAAAACTAAGCTTTCGATGTGTTTATTTCTACAAAAAAAGACTTCTAACTTTTTTTAAAGTTAAGGTTATTTTAAAGTGCAAACAAATTATAGTTAACGAGATATTATACAGTAACTTGCGAAACCTAAACAAGACTTTGACTTTAAGATGTATTAGTAAGCTTATATTATAAATGCGAATGTTTGAATGGATGGACAGAACGATGTTTGTTAGAAAGTATCTTCAGAACAGTTATATAGATCTCGTTGAAATTTGGCATCAATATGGAATATAGTATGGAAGAGCACACAGGCTACTAATTAAGTTTTTTTTATTCCCCGAGGACACAGTCACGGGCGACAGCTAGTTAAAAATAAAATTGAAACATTTTCTTAAACTAATAAACATATTTATGTAGCCGTAATTTTTTGGACGTTAAGAGCAATTTGTCATTCATTGCCGTGACAAGAGTGAAGGGAGCCGGGGATTTGGCAGCCAGGGATTTACGACGAAACCTTATGAATAATTAACTTATTATGAGGGACAACATTTTTTTATTCAACTTAGACATGTCTAAGTTAAATAACAAAGAGCTGGATAATAAAAATTGTTAAAGTATGACCTATTAAAAAACTATAATATTAAAAATGCCTATTAAAAATGTTAGTTACTTTTATTAATTACAAAAAACTTAAATCAAGAAACTTAACTTAAATGAAGTTTAAAATAAAATAAATTTACATTTAACTTTACAGGTAATCTCTACCATACTATAAAGACGTGAATTATATTCATTTGTAGCGATTTTTTTAAAGGAATTATATTTATACAAATATTATGTTGCAGATGTTGTCTAAGAACAAGACATCTTATTTATATAAATACGAATGTTTGGATGGATGTTTGTCTGAAGAACATACCCTGGAAGAACACATAGGCTAAACGGAGTTGCCGGCGAACGCTAGTATCTCTATAATATAAAGTCTATTCCATAAAGTTCATGAGAGAGAATTTCTTTTATCATATTAATATGAAATAAATCTGACAAGAACATCGAAGAATTTATATAAACAATATCCAATATTAAACATAAATTCCACTCAAGATTAAGAGGAGAACTCGCCAGCTACCGTTCAAAGTACTGCCAATAACAGCTGAATGGAGCCTATTCTCTATCAGGCTTTGCGAGATGTTTAATATTGAAATTGAATGAAAATTCCTTGTTTATTATCCCGTTAAACTAGTTTTTTTATACACAATAAGAAAATAGCGTTGATAACTACGCCTGTTATCGACATTAAGAATTCGTAACATATACAAATTACAAAAGCGATTAATGCGTTTCAATCATCAGAAACTTGAATTTTAAATTTACAGTCATTGTTTAATAAACTCATAGTGGCACTCCCAGAATTGTTCAAGGGTAGTTTAATGATATATTAGAAAATCTAGACTAAACATCTCTACTAGAATCAATTTAGTAAAAGTGTGTGGTGATTAAGTTATGATGTAATTCTATAGCTTAGTTGCTTACTTAGGCAAAATTACTTTTTATATGAGAACTAGCTGTCGCCCGCGGCTCCGTCTGCGCGAAATAAAAAAGAACATAATAAGTAGCCTTTGTGTTCTTCCAGACTATGTTTTACATCTATGCTAAATTTTATCAAAATCCGTACAGCCGTTCCGGAGATACCTTCAAACAAACATCCATCCAAACAGTCGCATTTATAATATTAGTAAGATTATTAATTGGACTTTAGATTATTCGATAGACCTTTTCCAAACGTTGACAAATTTTATCTATCCGCTTGTAACGTTTCAATGAAATGCTGCTATCTAATTTCCGCCTCACATCGCGTTCACTCCCCGCGACTTACTTCCGATATGCCACGTTCCTGCTATCGTTTCCGATTTCACAACCTATACGTATCTATGCGATTCATAAGCATAGTGTAGATAACGACAGACTAAAAAATAATTTAATAGTTGTACTTTTAAACCATGTAGGGACAAAAGAAATTTATGGCGCAACAGTAAGCGGCAGTATCGGTCGGGGCTATTCCAGACGGACTTATATCGTCAAGATTAATGATGAGTATTTACCTCAAGAAATAAAGAGCATCCAAAATCTGAATTTAGAAGAAGCGAAATGGAAGTTCGTGGTCTCTGCCTACCTCTGGGTTTCGAGCGTGAGTTATGTTGTTGTTTTGGCTTTTAAATCAGTAACCTGTCTGAACAGACGGCACTGTATGTACTATATCAGACGTCATATCTGAAAAATTGTACGTTAAAGAAAAATAATGGCACTGTCATGTAATATATTTCTATTGCTAAAAAAAAGACATTAGGACATGTTACAGCGCAGAAAACGCAGTCAGGTCAACGGAGATAGAAAACTTTTTGTTTTATAACTTTAACTATGTCAGTAATTATTTGTATGTATATATCAATAAGTAACCATAGCTTGGTAAATATGACAGAAGACAAAGCTATCATCGTTTATGGAAGGCCAACCACACCTGACACTAAATATAACACGTTAGTATATTTAACAATAAGCCAATAACTAATAAGCTGATAATTGTTTATTCAGTGATATTGATTTAAGCATAACATTATTCGGTTATGGATTACTGTGCAATGAATATTGTTTATTTAGTATTAATATTATGCGTAGCAATATTATTTATTCAATTATGAATACCAAATAGTGAAAAAGTTCTTTAATATTTCTCGTCACATTTTTTTTAAAGATGGAAAATGTGCAATATATCATTTGAATTTGATGAAAAGGAAAAAGTGACTGCTGCCCGTTGACATGCGCAATTGCAGATGCTATCCGTACCTTTAACCAACGGAGTATGCACAGAGAGAACATATATATCTTCCAATACGTATTCTCCGTCAAATCCCCCTCTTCTCACCATTTTCTTATAAAGATAAACTAAAATTAAGCCTCTGGTACACACATCAGACGAAACGCGGTATAATTTGCACTCTACGCCTGTTTTCTGTGTGGTATTTCACATGTCTCGCCGGTCAATTCGTGCAACAGATGTTTTCGGGTGTCTGCCACTGTTAAAATATTCAATGCAAATATTCTAAGTATGAACTGAATACTTGAATAAAGTATGTTTTAATATTGTACTTTAAAAACAAATTCAATCATTCTCATTTATCATATTAAATCATGAAAGAAGTTCTATTAAATTGTGTCAAAGAAAGGTCACTTTGTGCTGTGAATTTTAATACTGTAATTTTGTTCTCGTATTTCAAAACTTAATATAGTAAATGAAACAAATTTAATTAATATATGAACACACACAAGTACACTGTAGCATATTCTTCATATGAAATTTTTCTCCGAAACTATCTCAAAACATGTTTGAAATTTTGAATCCCATGAAGACAAAACATAGAAACATTGATTTATAATATAGATAATAACTAGTTGTCGTCTGCGACTCCGTCCGCGCTGAATTAAAAAAAAGCCTTAATCAGTAGCCTATGTGTTCTATTAGACTATGTTCTACATCTGTGCCAAATTTTATTAAGATTCGTAGAGCCGTTCCGGAGATACCTTAACAAACATGCTTCCATCCATCCATCTAAACATTAGCATTTATAATATTAGTAAAGTAAGATAGTAGATTTTTTACTATAATGAAGGTAACTGCCGTGACTCTAGAGCCACTTAATTTAAGCATCCGATCTTAGTTTAATTTGGTAAAAAATTCAATTTAATTAATCTTGTAATTAATATTTTGCGAGGCGTAAGTTGTAAAAATCTTCTTAATTATATTTCAGCTAAGGTCGGATAAAAAATTAATTTACTTTTAATTACGACGTAATGAATTGTATTTATTATTAAATAATTTACATTAGAATTATTTAACATAATAATTATAAAATAAAACAGATTCTTCTCAGAAAAATTCTGTCACTTGTAATTGCATCCTAAGGTTTACTATACATTGTTTGCTAGAGATATTGAGTCATTATCATTGGCCTAAAAATACGGGATTTTATTTTTTAAGTTTCTACTAGTTCGATTCTTTAGTGTTTTAAAAGGTTTTTATTCATAATTCACGAACGTTTCCTTTATAAAAACTTTAATTTTTAGTATTTCGATTTCTTTCTCTAAAGGGGATGTGAAAAAATTCCATTCTAAGTTTTTAAATTTATTCGTAATTATTTTTTTCTTATAATGAATGAATGAACTTGTGACCACGTCCACATCTGATGAAAATTAAGTTCACATTAAAGTTACAACATACTTAGTTAAACTTATAACTTAAGTTTAACTTGAGTAAATATATTTATGACGTATTTGTCGAGATGGATGCAGGTTCAGAACTAACGACCCAAGTTAGGGAGAGAGGGGCACCCTCTTAGAGCTTGTAGATAAGTGCCCGAGTTTGAAAGTGGGGCGTAGGCGATCTTAGTATTTCTTGGAAATTACCTGAACGGTATTGAATAATGTGTAGTCGAGGAGGATTAAGTGTACGGGTACTTTGGAAATGTTTGGTTAAAGTTTAAATGTGTTTGTATAAGAAAGTATAACTTGCGTAGCTTTGATAGAAATAATTACAGAAAAAATATAATCACAAGTACAAATCCGATAGGATACGTGAAAATATTAAAAAATAGAATGTTAAATGTGTTTCGGTATATTTGAAATATGTGCATCAAAGGCTGGACGAGACAAAAGTCAACAAAATAAACTTTACATGTTTGTAATTCCGTGAAATGAAAATGGGAAAAATATTGTGTAGCAATCCAGTCTGCAATCTCGGATTTTGATTGATCTCCTAACACTGAGTGGTCTATGAAAATTGGTTTGGTGTTATATACTCTACTTTTTTGACTATTATCTGTTGGGTAACCTTTAGTGACTATATTCGCATGTCATTTTATTTATTATAACTGCGATATAATTAAATTGCTGCATTTATTAATATTACGGCTTCAACGTTTCAACACTTTGTAATAGAGTGAAAAGGGTGACTAAGCATTTTTTTTATTACAGAAGGGGGCAAACGAGCAGCTGGGAACACCGAGGTGTTCAACGACGCCCATGGACATCAGCAATACCAGGGAAACCGCAGATGCGTTGTCGGCATTTGAGATTGTGATAAGTTCTAATTTATTATATAAGTGAATGTAAAAATTTCTGCCAATTTGTCTAAATATTAGTAAATCTGCTTATGTATATTTTTTATATTTATTTAAGGAAAGGTCGACTAAGGATCGACACAAATATTGGTGCTTCATTTTACTATATACTATGTTTTTTCGTTTCATTTATGTTTAAGTCGTAGACGCAAATATTTTTATTCTTAACACCAAATCGTGGCTTTAATGCAAATGGATTGGTGTATCGGACGTCGTGTCCTGCCACTTGACAAGTCCCCTGCACAATATAATTGATATTCGGTAAATATTGGCGGATAAAATAGACTGAAAATTGAGTTCTCGAAACCTGCCTAAATTAATTTGCAACTTCATAACGGAGCGGCGTCGTGTTGGCATAAAATTTTTAATAAAACGAAATCCCCGAGCTCGGCGGCGGAAGCTGCGAACGACAGACGGGGTAAACAATACACCAAATTGGATGAAGAGTTAATATTTCTTGAATAATAAGTTCACGGCTGTAGACTTTTGAATTGCTTAGAACGGATGTTCTTTAGCTATTGATGTGACGTTCAATTACGTTTTAGCAGCGGGGTTATGGTTCTACTATTAGAATACATATTTTAATAAACAACTTTTTTGCATTAATTATTAATACGATTGATTTCATACATATTCTGTGAATACGCAATTTTTTCCATCCATCAAAATTGAGAACAAAAAAATATTATACTTGAAATTTTGTTGTGATTTGAGAAATGACTTTTTAATATGTGAATGATCGTTTTTGCTAAATATCTTATCAACATAATAAAACAATCATTCGAAACGAAATGATGTCAAAACAGTTCTATATTAATTCATTTTTAATTAACTTTTGACTTAATTTAAATATGATTTTAAAATGATTAATGTAAGGTCAACTCTGAAATAACGTAAAGTGATAAAGCAAGTAAAGAAAAATGTGTTTTAATATTAGTCTCACGTTTTCTCACAAAAAGCTTTTTAATAGAATCAGCGGAGTGAGGGGCATTCAATTTAGTTTTACTAGCATGAAATTTGACCTAATTCTACATATGCAAAGTGAGACTAAGAGCACTTTTAGTTCTACTCGAAATTAAATTTCAACGGCTGAGAGATGTCGTATAGTACTTATTCTGTGACAACATATAATAGTACCTAGACTTGTGAGCCGACTTCAAAAAGAAGGTCCGCTTATCAAGGATTATAAGGACTAGTTGTCACCCGTGACTCCGTCCGAACACATTTAAAAGAAAAATTAGTAACTTCTGTTCTCCCAGGTTATGTTATACATCTATGCAAAATTTCAGCATGCAGTGGCTTTTCATCCACCCAATCATTCGCATTTATAATAATACGATAAAAAATATTGGAAGATAAACACCTAAGGGTTGGTTCACACATACCGCTCCGGAAAGCTGAGCATTTTTAAATCGCAAATAAAATTGAGCTTTATAAGATTCATACAAAAATTTATAGGTCAACATTATTTGCGATTATAATATGCTCCGCTCTTTGCATTGATCTGAGCCTGGTAGTTGATAAATTTGTCATGAAGTGAATAATTCGAAGCTGTATTAAAATTTATAAATTCAGTACAACACGTGTTCATGGAGAATTTGAATTTGATATAAAATCCAATGATTAAATTTGATATATGTTAATAAAATATCTATTTACTTTGTGTTATTGAAATGGGATGTTAAATTTCAATCAGAATACAATTTGAACTGATTTTATTCATTATTTTGAGACCTGAGATCGATCTGAAGATTTTTTTAATACTTTGTGTGGGAGAGAGAACGAAAATGATTAACATCGCTTGCAATCTATATGTTTAAATTTTTTGAATCGGATAGAAAGCAAAAGTTAACTATATCTTAGATAAGTAAAAATAGCTATAGATCGAAATTTCGCCAATAATCACAACTTTCAAGCATTTTATTAAGTAAAATCACCCATAAAATGCATCATAATGTATTGATGATTCATCAGCATCAGCTCACCATAAGTCCCCTCTAAGGAGTTCGGAGCCTATCCTAAGTTAGAGGTGACTAGGCCATAGTCAACAACGTTGGCCCAGTGCAGGTTGGTTGACTACACACATATCTTTTGAATTTTTTCGCTGATATTTGGAGGTTGCATCACGATATTTTTTTCACTGGAAGAACGTCGGATAAATGTACATATGTAAATCGGAAATCGAAAAACACATTGGTACATGGTGGGATTTGTACCCAGGACCTGCAGATTACAAGTCAAGTGCTCAACCTCTCAGTCACCGACGCTCTTGATCTCTAGTTTTGATTATACAAGCATATTATACAATCTAAATATTTCTCACGTTTGCATATTCGAAAGTTAGTAAATAACATTAGCAACTGTGCCAGTGGTTTCCCAATGATAAACAACTTTGAGGAACTTGTAAAGATATTGTTTTGGAGATCTGTTAACATAGCATACATGCAAGGCTGGCGATTCCTTTGTTCTACTAAAACACAGAAGTAGGTTAACTTTGTATTCGGCATTTGTGTGTATATTAGTTGTTTGTTTGCTTGCATTGCTATCTAGCAATCTGTTATTTGTTATTTTTTGTTTGTAATATAATAATAATATTACAAAAAGTTTACACAAGATTTGATCACAATAGAAGGATAACTAAATGACATTAATACGAGTATTGTTGTATGTATGTATATCTTTCCCCATATGACGTACTGTAACATATACAAGTATAGATATATAACACTTATGTATTTATTTATTTACGCCTACAGCTTACATATTAAAAAGAAACATTAAAAAGTCGTTGCATTTTGAAAATGTATACCAATTATATGCTTGTATAAATGATATATATGATATATATATTGAAAAAAAATAGTATATAGGGGGTTTCGGGGGCGATAAATCGATCTGGCTAGTAATCATTTCTAGAAAATGTCATTTTATTCGTTTGATTCGTACTTAAATATAATTTCCAAAAACTCAATTTAAAAATTAAAAAAAAATAGCGAGCAAAGCTCGGTCATCCAGGTACTTGTTAATAAAAAAGCTAAAAGCAAAAAAATATAGATGAAAATCGAAGAATGAGAATTATCAAGCGAGACATAAATTCGAATTCGTCTCAATTATTTGGACAGCCCATCTGTCAGTCAGTCTCCCAATAGAGTAATTACATATTGATTTTGGTTGCAGGCAAACAAAGATATGTTTGAAACTTTCTAATCCGTTTGTTATACTGTCGACTATTTTGATTGTTAAAAAATCTCGATTAATAATCTAAAATAGATTCACGATAAATTTACAAGGTGTTTTTTTAATTAATTTCCTTTCTTTATTTTTACTTTATATTATAAATGCGAATGTTTGAATGTATGGATGGATGCTCTAGAAGATATATCCCGAACGGCTGCATGGATCTCGCTGAAATTCGGCATAGATGTAGAACATAGCCTGGAAGAACACATAAGGTAGAACTTAATTTTTTAGAGTCTTTTATCTTTTAAGTCGTAGGCGACAGCTAGTTATCATATAATTATCATATTGCCTTCAAAGTGTTATAAACATATTTAAATATTTTCAATCTGCGATATAATAACTTACATTGTATTTTAATAATGTGTATTAATAATTATGAAATAACATAGACAGAAGTTATTTAATAACAAAATGATAATCAAAATATATTCCCAAAAGTTTGAGATATTGTATTAGAGACTTTGTCGCTATGTTGAAATATATTATACCTTAATTAAAATATCTTAGAATTTCGCGGTAAGATAAGAAGAGGCTAATCAATAAATGAAAATAAAACTAATGATTCAATCTAATTATTAAATATCTCTGATCTCGAAAATTATTTTGTCGTAAATTAAACTTACTAGCCGTGGATTTCTGAGACCAAAATCTCCGTTTAATGCATATTGTCATGTCTGTTTGTCAAAGATAATGACAGGGATCATGATATGCTTTTTATATACATATACATATATAATAATGCTGACTTTTCTTGAAAGAAAATAATAATTTTATGCGTTTTATTTGAAATAATGTAAGTGTAAGTTATTTATATTTATGTATTTCAAAATATATAAGTGTCATTTTGACGTTACATTAAGTGCTCATCAGAAATTACAATAAACATCTGCGTACTGAGAATTGTTGAAGAAAAAATAAAACGTATCGTTTATACCATCATAAGCAACCGAAACATACACATAAAACATGTTTTATCCCTAATGAAACCACTAAACTTCGCGTTACTGTACGTGACGTCACTTTGCGTTGTGTTTTGTTTAGTTATATTATGTTGTTGTCATCACATATAATAACATATTACGCAACATAATACAACATGTATCATATTATATTATGATAGAAATTCAAAAGATAATGATAAAAAAATTATAAGCCTGTATAAAGCATGTTCCGTTTCTAGGTAAAGGTATTAAAAACATCCTTTAGAGTGAACATATATAATTTAAAATGTGTTTTTATTTTATTAACGTTCCAAATAAATAAATATAAATAACATAAATTTAAAGAAACTCTTACATTTATGTAAAAATAACAAAAAACGATGTTATTACATTTAAAATTGGTTACATAAATTTTGAAAAAAACGAGACTTTAAACACTTTATTCAACGTTTATTCGGCACATAATAAGCAAGATAAAAGGACAATAAGAAAGTCACTCGAGCTGGTAGTGGCTACAAATGAATACGATCTTCAACTCAGTTTCAAAAACTAAAAAAAAAACGCTTTGCATAACACTTTGGAGCAGTTCCAATACAAATTTCCAAGTAATAAAATGTCGGGTCCGTTTTAAAAACATATAAAATATTGAATCGCATTGTTGTCTTTAAATAAAAATACGTCAAATATTGGCCTTAAATTAAATTGGATAAGAATACTGTAATGCATGCGATACTTCTTACAGATTACAGGCAATTAAATTAAAGAGTTTAAATAAACTGCATTTTCATTATATGCATAATTGTTTTAGTGTAGCTCTAAAAATGCTTTGAGGACTCTACAATTTTTAGTTTTCCTTTTAAAATGTTAATTCATATTATAATTTAAGTTAGCTATTAATAAATATAAATCTATTATAAATTGAATTTTACATATCTTTATATTATAAGGTGGCAAACGAGCGAACGGCCACCAGAAATCGCTGAAATAGCGAAGTGACCGTTACCCATAGACATACGAAATGCTTTTGCGTGCCCTACCTTTAATCGACGGAGGAGAGGATGCACAGAAACAAAATATTTTCCCTTTCCATGCATCCTCTCATCCGGAAAGTCCAGTTCCACTTCTCATCGTTTCCTTATAAGAAAAAGGGTGGGAAGAGAAAGAGGACTAAATTAGGCCTCCGGGACGCACACTTATCAGACGAAACGTGGAATTGCTTCCACTTCACGCCTGTCTTCTGTGTGGTCGTGGTATTTCACCGGGCCAGCCGGGAAACATGATAGTTAAGTTTAAAAGTTAGGTGGCATTCGAGACTTACGACGTCCTGAAGTAGGTGACTATAACTCTGAAGATTTAATTAGCAAACTCCTGCAAGTAAGAAGCTCGCGAGTGCCCTGTGGTTCCTGCACTTGTAACTCTTACGACTGACGGTATTTAATATCACTAACGTACTTTACATAAGTAAATAAAAACGACTACACTCCCGTATAGTCTGTGTCGGCACCGCCTATTTACAAGCCCTTCGCGGGTCGCTCATCAGGTCAGGTCACGCTTCGCATGTGCGCTTGCGACTCTGGCATTGTTCGGTACAGAAACCGAATTATCTACATGTGAGTGTCACCTTGTTTGTGATATTTGGCGCGCTTCTGTTACAAAGTAAAGTGTCAGGATGATTAGTGAGGGGACATAAATGTCGACATTTTGGTAAGGCTAGTGTTGCGCCAGTACATCGGCACAGTGTCGGATTTTCTTCCTAACAATACCGAAGTTAGTAGTATCTCACAAAAGACTAAATAATCATACAATCCGATAGTACCGTAAACTGAAGGTATGTGGGGGGCTTAACAGAAATAAACAAAGGAATTAAAAAGAAAGACATTAACAAAAGAGTTAAATTGTTTGTTATCGCCGGTAGATGCTGGGAACAGTTAAATGAAGAAACTTGTAATTGGATTAGTGCGAGCGGCAGCCACGCTGTTCTAGTTTGAAGGCGTTATGTGGAACTTTCAGCCCACTTCTGTTTATCTTTATTGTACATACAATCTTTAAAGTAAGACATTTCAAGCATATAATTCTCAAAGTGAAGATACAATGTCGTTGATGAACTTGTATAAAAACGGCTATAACCCTCACGTATATTCGTCCGGTGGCGGCACCGACTAGTTTCAAGCCTTTTCATCAGGGTGAGTGGGACTGGTATTATTTCGCGGACGCGGCCCGTCGTTCATTGAGCGACCAGCGGACGAACATCGCTGATTACGAAAATGAGCTATTATAATAAATGTGTAGGCATATTGTTAATCCAGATTTTTTCGAAGAAAATGAGAAAATTGGAATAATGTATTAATAAAGATCACGGCAGTGGAGATCTACCGTTAAAGATGCACTTCTTTTGTATACGTATTATGATTGATGCTTTACAGCGGAAGCTTTAAACGGTTTGAAATTAAATGATGTAATATTTTATGAGTCGGATCCCTAGTGGCTGTACTTGTAGTATCGGGGAAGTGTTCCGCGCAGTGAACACGGTCCTCCACTTGACAAGATTGCCTAATTTATTTTTACCCCGTTCGCATCCGTTTTATACATTTCAAACCTGAAATCTCTAAGAGAGTCTTACATATGCAGATTCTACTTTAATAAAAATAATATAGCATTTCTTGAATTTTATTGACATTAGGTTTTTTTTAAATCATTAGGTGGCAAACGAACGAGCGCCCACCTGAAATCACTGAAATAGCGAAGTGACCGTAGCCCATAGACATACGCAAATGCATATGCGTTGCCTACATTTAGTCGACGGAGGAGAGGATGCACAGAAAGAAAATATTTTCCCTTCCCGTGCACCCTCTCATCCGGACAGTCTACTTCCACTTCCCATCCTTTCCTAATAAGAAAAAGGTTGGGAAGGGAAAGAGGACTAAATTAGGCCTCGGGGACCCACACTCATCAGACGAAACGTGGAATTGCTTCCACTTGACGCTTGTCTTCTGTGTGGTCGTGGTATTTCACCGGGCGTGCCGGGCCAATGAGTGCAAAGATGTTAAAGCGGGCTCTACCACTGTAAATTTTTTTGTACAAAATACTTATTTATGAATTTTAGGCTCGCGCATGATTATTTTTTATCAAATATTGTACGAGTATTCAATAATGGAACCAAATTGCGATTCGGCAATAAATATCTTTTACATTGAAGCTTACTTTTGAATAAATCCCAGTAAATTAATTTCACTATATCGAAACTGACGTTTATTTTAAAACATTTTTGTAAAAAAACCACCGCATATTCTGGATACGTAAAAATATATGTTTTTCCTTTATAAATAAACATGTTATTTAATGAAATCTGCGCTGCAGCGTTGCGGACTACATGCGAACGAGTTCCGCCCTGGGCGAGCTGCCGAAATCTTATTTTAAAACAAGTCAGTTAATCCGCACTTTAGTTTCAACGAATTAACTTACAGTGATACGATAAAGAGTATTATTAATACATGGCATATAAATAATAAGCATATTGATTGAATAATAAAGGAGTGCTTGATCACTATCCACCTGATCTTGTTTTTTTTTTACATTAGACATAATATATGTATATCCTGTAATGTATTCTAACATGCATACAGAAACAAAGACACAAATTCACACACACACACACACACACACACACACACACACACAGACACAGACACACACACACACACACAGACACACACACACACTTTCTTTTTTCTTATAATAATTAAGTTTAAATTTATTATAATTAGTTTACCTAGTTTTGGAGTCAAGGCTATATTGATATTGTAAAGCTTTAATATGCAATAAAAAACTTTACTCTTATTCTATAAAAGGAAATAGTTATACCTGTACATTCTATCAGAATGCAGCAAAACACTGTACAATGTTTAAGTCGTTAACAATGGCTGCATTAAATCCTCGGACTGTACACAGCTTCGAAAGTTGCCTTCTTGTTAAGGGATGGTAATTCAATACTCACAAAGTACGCTGTGAACGAGAGGGCAATTAGAACTCAAGCGGCCAAAGCAACTGAGCCATGTATTGTGCATTCACTGAAAGACTTAACTAGTCTGTGACCTAAGGTCCTTTTTATTTCTAAGTAGTTGTTAATTTATGTTGAAAGGACTTGGTTTTCAGCTAGTGTTTTCGAATTTCATAACTTCGCTTTCTTTAGTGGGATACTTACGGTTTTCTTTAGTATATTTCACGACGAGTTTTCTTTTGATAGATGAAAACGTAAAGTTTCAGGGAATTCGGGCGTATAATTTAGGTAAAGAATGTTTAGCTATAGTGTAGTGCCAATGCTTTTTCAATTTTTTTTTTAATCTACATTAATTCTGATTATTTACTTATTATGCTACCTATTTGTTAAGACTGTGGTTTTAGATGCGGTGCATTACTTTCATACAATTTTTATATTAACAGGGGAGCTAGAAAAAGTGCATTCGCTCCCAAGCGATTCCATAACGTATTTCAAAAATATATGGAACTGACACGTGACAATCACGTGACTTATCGAAAGTTATTGTCAGTTGTAATACGTTTTTGAAGTTCGTTATGTATCGCTTCGATACGAACGCACTTTGTCTAGCGCAAATCGTTAACAAGGTATGTATCGACAACAGATTAACTCAGCGAACTCAGCGCATATCGCATCATCGCGCCTGACATAATATTGACATACGCTTGATTGGCCTTCATTCAACGTCTGATAGCACATTGCTGCGAAAGTGAACTGGAAACAATACAAAGTGTAACATGAAAGATATAAAAAAGCAAAAATGAAGCACAGACGTCTACAACAAATACAAACGACGATAATGTTAAAATGATTAATAAAATGTTTTAATACATTTTTTAGGGTTCCGTAACTCGAAAGGAAAAAAACGTAACCCTTATAGGATCACTTTGTTGTCCGTCCGTCTGTTTGTTTTAAATGAATAGCACTATGCCAGACCTTGATCACTATGTTTGTGTGATCGAAAGATGGTGTGCAGTAGCTACATATAACTCTACTCTAAGGCCATACATCAATTCAATGAAAAAATCAGGTTTTATATGTGAATTATGTTTATCAAAACACACTCTATTTCTTTATATTTTGAATTCCCTTTCACTGTTGTCTCAGTCAACATCGGAACCCTTAGCGTATTGGCCGACTCTGAGCGTTCAACCGGAATAGAAGGTCAAATAGTTCATCAAAAAGCTAGGGATACTCAATAGAGAGGAATCAAAATATTTATTACCTTTAAACGCTACGTACTTTTGTACGGTATGAACTAAATCATCTCTGTTTCTTCACTATACTTCTTGGGATTGTGCTCTTTTTTATTGTTCCAGGCTTCATTATTTTCTTCTCATTAGTAACTTAGTTTACACTGGTTGGTTATGTAATGTTCTTGGCAGTAATAAAAATAGGTAAAACACTATTTGATATATTACATATTTGTATATCTATTTATATATTTATAGCCAATCATTCTTTCTTGTATATTTTGTAAGAATCAATGCAAACTATGCTGTGTTTGTTGTGCACACGATAGAATAATTACTTACACCCTGTAGACGCCCCCGCAACGTTTGTCTTTGCTTAATAACTTAGCGCTTCTCCGTGATTGTGTAAATATATTTAAAAGAATACACGATAATATCAATATTGCGCTGTTCAAATATATTGAGTTACATAAGTTTTGTTGATATAATAAAAGATGTATCTGCGAATTATAGTCTAATATTAAAACATATTAAAAGGACTATAAGAAAGGAATAACTGTAACCTGATGTTATGTAATTAGAACTAATATTTGTGCTCGTTAAAGCAGTTAGAAAATCTCTTGCAGTCCTGTTCTGATTTTATGTCGGACATGTCATTTTTCCAAATCGATCGATTCTAAATTTCAGTCTTAATTCTCTTTGTTACAATGACACCTTTCATGTAGTCATCACACCATATCTCATCAACATCATATAATTTAGTATAGAGTAGGTATTACAAAAACCTACGCTCGTAGCGAATTTTAGTTACAAAAAAATATTTTACGGAAAATATCATATTGAAAAAAAAAAAAAGCAAAACCAAATGTAGTTTAATGAAATCCGTGTACCAATGCGAATGTGTTTCGCCCGAGGCAAGGTTTTAAAATGTTTGTTGTTTGGTGCACGTCCGCGTCCGAGCCAGGCTCTGGATATCTGTTTTATTTTACCGTAGCTTTGATGGTGACATGCTTTGAAATTTCATTTCATTATAATATCCATATTCCATATGTACAATTTAATTTAGTAAGATAGTACTTAGGCAATCCCTGTATAAAACATATTGGTATTTCTGCTTTGACAAAACATAATGAGAGAGATGACGATATGTTTTATAGAGGGTTTTTGGTTTTAGAAACCAAATATTAGTCGATTTATATTGTCATTTGTTTACTACTTGAAAACAATTGCAACAAAGTTCATTTTTGCGCTACAGTCGTAGCATCGGAAAGTAAACTTAAAAGCGTTGAGAAAAAACGAAATCAAGTACAATTTAATTTTAACGAGCTTTCACTTGGATCCGTGAAAAGTTGTAGATTGCTCCAAAGCTTTTAGCCTAGCCCTATCAAATCCTCATGTTTCATAGAGTCGGCTCAAAATGCGTTCATCGTAGCAGCATCGTAACTGGAAGCCTTTTTAACGTGGATCGGTGAATACAGTGAGCAATTAGAAGTTACACGCTGCACCAAAATATGTTGTCGATTTTCATTGCGCTTCCGAATAACGCGGAAGGTATGCCGGCAATTGGATATGGAAATACTTTGTTACAATTCATAAATGTTTCAATTAATTCTCAGTAATTTAATACTAATACTATTACGGAAATAAAAAATGCCTCTTTCCTCTTCTCTCTTCTTTTAGCAGACTCTGTATTTGTTTATATAATTTTATCGCCAAATTATCGTCAAATAATTATTGCCAATCTATCGTCAATTAAGCTTATATTGACAAGGTTGACATTCTATGTAGTATTTTTAAAACAAATGTTGGTGAGGCGCATAGATTGGCTCAACAAAATTCAGGTAACGCGTGACAGCGCCTGACAAAACATCGACACAACCTGATTAGGCAGCATTCAGCGTCGGGCCGACCTGACTCATTTAATTAACCCTATTCGTGTGTAACGAAAGAAATATATATTGCAGTAAACCTTTACATATTATGTTCTAAAGGAATTTAAAATTTGAATTGATTAATTTAAAGACTAAGTTAAGTAAAATAAAATAAAACATAGGTACTCCACTTGAACACATTTCATGAACATTGTGCCTAAAGCTGCATTCCAAACCATTGTTTAAAAATAACATTAATTGTCTCTAATGTTACTGATATAATAAAGTATATAGAATATATAGTATATAACATAAGTATATATACCACGCTTTGCGTTCTGTTTGTGTTCCAAGTAAACATTGTATTTACACTGAGCGTTGGAAAGTGCAAATATGACGTTAGTTTTAGCAAATAGTCCGACACCGAGGCGAATGTATGAACATACTGTTCGAAGCCAATGTTCCAATGTTTACAGGTCATACAATTTTTTTATATTGCACAACTCAAATGAAAAGTGCTGCGCTTGCTTACATATGCTACCGTTATATTTAATCTAACTTTCTATATAGTTTCAAAAATCATTTTAAAAAAGGCGTTTTTAGCAACGCTCTCAAAATTAGTCGACATTCGCTTGATTGGACAGCATTCAACGTCAAATGGCAGTACTGACAATTTATCAATCAAATCGCTTTATCTCAACAAGCTAAAAAAAAACTAAAAACTGTTACAAAATCTACTTCAATTAAAAGTAGTAGTAAGTAAGATCTTTATTAAGTGATGCCATTTGGGGACACATGTGTATCTTATTGCGTAGCCAATGTGTTCTTCCAGGGTACTTTCTACATCCATGCCAAATTTCAGCAGGATTCATTCAGGCGTCATGGAGATATCTTCAAACAAACATCCATCTATCCATTTAAACATTTACATTTAAAATATTAGTACTCGTAAGAAGTATTTAAGTTCGATACAGTGAATGCCAAACTGTACGTTTGCATCTGCTATAAAATATTGCATTCATCCGAACGATGTACTCATATTTACATAACCTCATATTTATTCGCTTGTTTGTGTGTCAACAGATTTCATATCTGACGTCGAAGTTGAAAACTGCGAGCGTCAGTGCGATTCGCGAAATGTGATGACGTCATAGTCAGTTCATTCTGTTTGCAATACGCAAAATAACGAAATGAATTTCGTGTATTTATTTTTGGTCGACTCATTGGATGTTTAATGTTTTTACAAATTTTATGTACGTATATCAAATGTATAAAGGCATAATATGTTAGTACCTGGATGACCGAGCTTTGCTCGGTATTTTTTTTTTCAATTGTGTTTTTTTGGAAATTATATTTAAGTACGAATTACTAATAAAATGATGAAATATGAATAATATTTTTCGATCTTACCGATAGAAAAAGTTAAGTTTATGTTTAAGTTGATTATCGATAAAATACGAATAAAATGACATTTTCTAAAAATGATTCCTAGCTAGATCCATTTATCGCCCTCGAAACCCACTATATACTAAATTTTATGAAAATAGTTGGAGCCGATTCCGAGATTCCAATTATATATATACATATATACAAGAATTGCTCATTTAAAGATATAAGATAGATTTTTATAAGAAGACATGTCATGTTATCAACGAAAAATATATTTATGATATTTCGAACTGAACTCACGTTTCCTTTATGGTACTTATTGTTCATAATAAATAAATGGATCAGTAAACAGGAAATTGAAAATGGTTTGCCATTAAACAAAAATGTCCTTTTTGATCATTAATATTGTAGTGTTTCAGGATATTTTTTCCGTTTATTGAAGTCGGAACATTTTTTTTAAATGTGCTACTGTCACAAGTTTTTTTAAGAATATATATATATATATAATAAGAAATAAGAATACATATTATAAGCTATAAACTATGGTGTCCGAATGATAATTTAACAGTAATTTCTCGATAGAATTAGAATTAGGAGCATTAATCATGTAAATACATTTATAAATAATCCTATAAATAAGTAGTCAAAGTGACCTCTTACTAAAGGTTTGAAACACTTCTTTTCTAAAAGGAAAATATATTTATTGTATAGTATCGTTTAATCTCGTTGAAGAGGGCTCGGGGAGGACCGACTCGGCCGGCGATTAAACTCCTCTTACGAACACTAAATACCTATTCGACGAGCGCTTTAAACTGTCCCCGTAAACGAAAACAAAGTTTCTGAATAGATGTTTGTTATTGTTCGAGATCAGTCTGGGACTAGATTTAAGGTCACTCTAAGTTTACCTATCTTACACATAAGTAGAATAGAAGTATTAAAAAAAATAGAGTCATTTTGAATGTAGCTCTAGAGGCCATCAGATTAGATTAATTAAATATATTTTAAACCACAACAAAATCATGATTTCTTTTTCACCAACATACCTAAATATTAGTTGGAAATAAAACGATGTGAGTAATTCTGTTACGTTGGAGTATCATTCAATTAACCTAAGACCGCATCAGTGGAGCTCGGAGCGTCTTTGTGCTACGTAGAAGTGAAGTTTACATTTACAGAGTCTCTGTGTAAACAGTTCTATGCGTCGAACTGTAGGGAATTTGCATGTTTGCACATGGGAGGCTGGCGTCTTCGTACACCGCTTGTGTGCAACGTAACTTGAAATAAGTTATTCAAATACTAGTAAGATAAACATTGGGCGCGTATCAGGGGATTTGTTTATTCATTGGTGACGTGTTCATGTAGGTAATTTTGAATCTTGAATTTAAATTAGGAGTGTAAATGCTGATTTTTATATATTCGAAATTGTGAACTAAAAGCTCTATTTCAATAGAACGTATAAATAGAAATATTTGCAATTATTTAGTTTAAATATATTAACTTTCTGCGTAGCAAATGTAGCAAAATAGCGTAGCAGCGTAGCCATACGGCGTAGCTTTCGTAGATGCTACTACCTATATAAGTTATGAATTATTTTTTTTATCATAAGAGTTTATTTACCACCGGTAAACATTAACCTATCTCTTTAGAAAAAAGTTCTACAAGTTTATGTAATGTCATTCAGAAGAAGATTGACTAATGTTGCTCTTGTTTAAATCGATATAAATACTCATTTTAAATCTATATAAATAAGAGCAGCATCAGAAAGTGATCACTAGATATATATACCAAGCAGTAACTAGACTATCGCTGTTTTAATAAAATTATTAACAAAAATAAAGTAACGAGAATACACTGTTTCAAGTTAATTAACAAACTTTCGCCTGCCGGTGAAACCGCACACTCAAAGGAAACCCTTTCAAAATATGACGCTACTCGTGTTACTTGTCCTACTCTGCTATTTCTAATTATAAAAACCATATTCGAGAAATGCGGTTGTGTGAATCTGAAGACAAAGCGCTTTCTGTAACGAACACAATCACATAAAAGTACATAATAATATTTTATTATAATATAAGGCATTCTAAAGAGGCCTTCTGAGCTGTGATACTTTAAAATAATGATAGATTAAAAAATTTACTTTATGATTATGGTACACGTTCATTGGCCCGCGCCGGACGCATCGCACAAACGGATTAAACCGATCCGGGCGACGCGGATGATGGACGCAGCGCGATGTAAAACATAAACGGAAATGAAAATATATTGCGCGCCGTACGTGCGTACGTTCTGCGCGGGCCAATAGGCGCTTACCTTCAAGCAGATGTACGTGTCTGTATAATTAAAAGTAATCAAGCAATCATTTGATTGCGGACATCCGTTGCTCGCTTATTTTACAAAATAATTATGAACGGACACAGGAAGTGTAGTTACTTTCCGAGTGAAAACTAGCCGTGCTTGTTCGTTGCATTTAACAGAGTTTCCGTTTCACAACTATTTTATACCTTGTAGCTAGATGACTTAAAGCAATATTGTATTTATTCCTATTCATCATGCATAGAGAATATAGTCAAATATCATAAATAGATGTTTTGTTTTTACTATTGGAATACATATTTGTACTGTTAAATGTACGTAAAAAGATCCTATAATCCTAAAATTAATAATGATCGTTGTTAGATTTTTTTACTATAATTTATTTTCGATGTATAAAATATTTAATCAAAAAGTATTATAATATTTAAGTATTGAATGGAAAATTAAACGAGCCTAATATTTCCATAGCTCAAATGTCACAATATATTCTCCTATCATTTCCAGTCGGACGAATCGACTCAATGTCCCTTCCAATTACAAGTCTCTAAAGATAGATAGTAGGTAAATGAAAAGCCGGCTCTGGTTTTAAGACGGCCCTGTGGGATTGAAAAGGGACCCTTCTGCTCCGGTGACAAGGCTGCCGATTCATTCAAGGAACATGATGGAATATCGGTGTACGTATCGGGAATAATTTCCCGTAAGCGGTATTCTGTTTTCGACATAAATAGGACGAGTGATTCCTCTTCGTTTATTCGTCAAGAATATTGCATGTATTTATAGTTGAATGAATGAGTCTTTCAACAACTCTTATACAACAAAGGTTGTGGACAACTTGAAGTCCGATCTGTTATTTCAATATTGATAATATTTCAATTGCTGTAAGACATGTATACGAATATTGTTGTCCCTGTTTTTTTCATAGAGAATGAGAGAGATGTTAGTATTATTTTTATACAAGTGGAAACTTACAGTAACACAGCCAATGAAAACTTCCACAATTTGTAAAGTAATCTATTGTTACACATCTGTTTCTTGTTCCTGTTCAATGGCCGATTCACTGGCTTTTTACTATTTAAAAAATAAATCGTTCCATGTTCAAACTTTGCAAACGCTCCCTACTTTAACTTTTAATTCTTTATACTGTTCGACTTTGTCAATAACTTTGTTCTGATTTTTTGCACGTGTAACTTCGTTTAATTTTTACTTACCCGAAGAAAATAATTAAATAACAAAAAATCTGTCTTTTCTGAACATAAACTTTGAACGTTTATTTCATCTAATAATTGTAGCAAACTAAAGTATATATATATATGAAACGATAGTTCTTTAAAAGAATTCGATAGACAAAATCCAAACGAATTTCAAATATCTAAATTTGAAACGACTTCAAAGTACCCACAGCAGCGTAAACAGCTTACGAATTAGCCCGCATTTAGCAAGCATCCGGTACTGTAAAGCAGGCATTTCAAAAGGTTTTATAGCTATGCGATACAGTCGGCGAATTCTTTCTCCGTTCGCGCGGCCGGTCACCCGTATTGAACGAAATATTGGAAATAATTTCTCGAGAGGGAGTTTGTGGGGGACATAAGTAGGTCGCGGTGTTTTATGGGTACATTTTTCACCGGTGATGCTTCTTTGACCCTTTTGTGTGGATCGGGGTCCTATTCAGAGCTTAAACGTTAAATAAAATGAATATAATTTTCCTTTCTTGTCACTGTTATTAAAACAAAATTATTCAAAGTACGAACCTTGTTTTGATCAATGTTAAAAGATTAAATATTTTTCAAAGGAATTTTTCATAAGCATCTAAATCCGTCAAAGGGTTTGGAACAATTAAATTTCATGACATTTATTAGGTTTCTGATTCCTAGATACAAAATTCATAGTGATATTTTCGTACAGATCCGATTTTATGAAAAGTTTATAATTTCGTTTGCTTAGAAATAGGAAATAATGGGAAATAATAGACATGAAAGTAATTGCTTTTATCTCATCTTATGAAACTTTAAACATTTTTATATTCGTAAAATTGTTAAATATAATTCATTCGATATATTATCTTGTCTTACTAATATTGCAAATGTTTAGATGGATGTTTGTTTGAAGGTATCTCCAAAACGGCTGGACGAATCTCGATTAAATTTAGCATACATATAGAATATAGTCTGGAGGAATACATATGTTAATAATTATGTTTTTTTTTAATTCCATGCGGACGGAGTCGCAGGTGATAGCTAGTATTAAATAAAAAATACCTGTTAGAGTACATGGGAATATGAAAAAAGTTGTTATTACGAAAAAGATTTTCATGTAAAGAGTGCAGTGTAAAATATTTTCGAATAACGAAGCAGCGTACACCTGAACAACTTTATCATTTTGAAATAAAATAGCTTTATACTTTGAAAATGTTGTTAGCCTGTGAGTAACTGAGCGCGCGAACTTGTGTCTGCCTGCCCTGCGTCTGACGTCTGCTCTCTTGTTACTACAACAAATTTATTTTCTTTTAAAATTTTCTCCTTTTGTTTTGTATTGGAAGTTTTCTCGCGCTTTTGGTCCTTTATTTGTTGAGACTTAAATTTTTACTGTTCGTATTGGCTCACGTTCGCGCAAACCTATTGTTCTAATCAAGTGTTTAGGTTGATAAGTTTTAAGTTAAATCAGTAAAGTATTGAAAATGTCAATTTTAATGTTCATAATTTAAACTTTATATATCAAATACGTAAACATTGCTGATAGAAAATGTGACGGTAATCCTCACGTCATTATTGAATGGTATAAGAAGAGCAAAAAGTTTTGTTTGCGTTTAAAAAAAATCCATTACTTACGATGTAACTTCATCGGCATACTGAACTTACCTGAAAAGATTATAAAATAATTTATCAATAAACAATTTATAGTTCATTAGCCTAACCATTAAACAAGTATAAGAAGAGAATTTAAAACGACTTAGATTGAGTTAAAAATTCGTTCTAAAACTAAAGTAAATCTACGTAAAAACATTTATCAGTACAACACTGTAAAAAGTCCATTTTAGTACGAAGTATAGCTCCATCGACCTTTTTATACCTTTGGGTTGTACATCAGCTGTATTGCAGCGCTAAGTTTCCGGCTTCTTCGTGCAGCGTAAATTGTAGCGAGTGCCCCGCGCGGCCGTTCATCCATCATTGTGAAGGCTGCACGGAATTCCCGGATAGGGTTGTCGATTACAGGAAAGAGTTTCTTTTATTTAAGATGTATGTTATACTTTTAAAATGTTAAGTTTAATTTACGAGTGTGTTATAAACAATGGAATGGTTGTATTCGCGTCTACTTTTTAGATTAAATTTGCGTCTGCGTATCTGGCAATAATAAAATATGTGGGATTTTATCAATATAAAAAGTGGAAAAAAAAACGCGAATAATTAAGATTAGTCTCACAGTGGGCTTCCGATACAAAAATCCCCATGTTAATTAATTAAACATATTATTTTCTCTGTTTTGTCAAACATAATGACGGTATGTTTTACACAGATATTTTGGTCTTAGCAACCAATGGTAAGTAATTTTGTGATAAGTAATCGAATTAATAAAAAAAAAGGTAAATAATCTAATAGGTACCTAAAATTGACAACCCTAAAATATTCCTGCCTTATATTTATAAGTCAACACCTGCGTCCCCTGTACTATTATATCGATGTAAGACAATAATCGGTTTCTAAAGTCGTTAACTGTCGTGTTTCTTATAAATTAGAATACCTTATCAGACGGCAACGTACAATGTTAAGTTTACGTATTAACCGCACGTTTGGGACTTGCCCGGTTACGTTATCTTATAGGATTGAGAATGGAGACTGTCAATTGAATCCAAACAGTGGACCCCCAAGGGAATACCAAAGTATTGTTAACGGAGTAGATATCTTAGGCATAAATAATTCAAATTCCTTTGTCTGGAGTAGCTTTGATTAGAGAAAATTCAGTCAGAATACATTTGCTTTGAAAAAAGTTTTTTTTATTGTAAAAGTAGACGGCAATTTTGTTAATGAATAATAAATTATTTTTGGAACACGATCTTAGTAGGTCGAGGAATTTTTCTAAAAGTACCAAAATAAATCCAAATAGTAAACGACAGTGATTATTAACAACGACAGTAATAACATAATAAAAAGTATTCTGTTACACTTGACGTTAATAAAATCCAAACTAAGAATCTTAATATTATAAAGGCGAATGTTTGGATGTCACCCCTAACTTAGGGTAGACTCCGGGCCCCTCTGTGAGGACGTTTTAGCTGATGATGAGAATGTTTGGATGGACGTATGGAATGATGGATGTTTGTTTGAAAGTATTTTCAGAACGACCGCACGGATCTTCCTGAAATTTGGCATAGTTGTAGAATACAGTTTGGAGTTTGGTTATTAATTAAGTTTTTTTTTAATTCCGCGCGGACGGAGTCGCGGGCGACAACTATATTTAATATTGCAAAGGCAAAATAGACACCAATTTCAGATATATAAGGTACAAAAATTACGTGACTTTTGTCCATATATTTTCATTCGAGACAAAAGATATTAAAAGAGCTTGTTGGCAGCTGCGTGCTTAATGGCGCGCGTCCACTGACGTTTTATTAGGGCCGCTAAAGTACCCGCCGTACCGACCACTCCGTACCAGTACTGACGTACCCGTACCAAGACGGTTAGCGCGTGAATTTTTACGAGGGCATAAAATTTCACTTCACTTTATTACATACGTTAGTCAGTACCAATTTGTTTTGTTGATTCCACTTCATTTCGCATGCAATAACCGCCATTGCCCCGTTATAGCAAAAGGCGGGAATTCGTATTATGTTCCCTTTTAAAGTACTAACGTATCTTATTATATGAGACCGTTATAATAAATCGCGCCTTATTAAGAATTTTTTTTATGATTAACTAGCTGTCGTTAAGGAATCCGTCAGCGCGGAATTTAAAAAAAACACTAAATGTGTAGCCTATGTGTTCTTTCAGACTATGTTCTACATCTGTGCAATATTTCATCAAGATCCATCGAGTCGTTCCGGAGATATCTTCAAACAAACAAACTTTTTTTTTTTTTTTTTGTGACTGAGTAGTCACTGTTTGCCTTGAGGAGGCATTTACAGCTTCACCGGGCTTGAGGTGGCCGAGCGCAGATGGCGCTTAGCCTGAACCTCGTTTATGAGTAACAAGACTCGAGGGCTCCCTCAGGAGCCTCGGCTCGGGCTGTTACTTCATTATAGTTACCGGGTTGGGAGGTCACCGCGCTCTTAGATCGCTTAGGTGGACGCTCCATGGAGTGACTGGTCTCAAGGGCCCCCGAGAGGGGACCTCGGCTTGGGCTGTCACTCATTACGCGTTTAGCATTCCGATTCAAGGGTGCCCGAGAGGGCTGACCCTCGGCTTGATCGGTTGCTATTATCTGATTGCTATTAATACATCTAACATTACTACCACTTCGGAAAGCGTTATCGCTGGGAGAAGAAGTGGCGGAAGAAACTCCAGCAACGCTTCTATTATTAATA